>NC_041344.1:34912574-35100074 GCF_004354835.1 Perca flavescens
GCATAGTGGGCGGGCCAAACCATCACCAATAAAAAAGGAAGTCTCTGCTGAGTTCATTGATACCTCACAAAAGACTCTACCTTAGATGGGTCAGCATTTATGAAAGGGGGCGTGGCTTAAGCATAGGGGGCAGGCCAAACCATCACCAATAAAGAAGGAACTCTCTGCTGAGTTCAATGATACCTCACAAGTGTTTACATCAATCGGGCCATTAGTAATAAAAAGGGGCGTGGCTTGAACATAGGGGGCGGGCCAAACCATCACCAATGAAGAAGGAAGTCTCTGCTGAGTTCAATGATACCTCACACAAGGGTATACCTTAAATAGTTCAAATGTTATGAAAGGGGGCGTAGCTTATGCATAGGGGGCGGGCCACACCATCACCAATAAAGAAGGAACTCTCTGCTGAGTTCAATGACACCTCACACAAGACTCTAACTTAAACGGTTCAAATGTTATTAAAGGGGTCGTGGCCTGAGTAAGTGGGCGTGGTCATATTATAGGGGGCGGCTCAGTATCACACGTAGACCACACATTCTGAGTTTCATGCAAATCGGATGATGTTTGTCATATAAGGCAGATTTCCTGTTGCCAGCGGGGGGCGCTATGACCAAAAGTCAATTTTGGCCTCAAGTTACAACAACTTCTTTGTTCATCGCTAAACACTCAAAATGGCCGCCATGCCACGCCCACACCGTCTGACGAAAAGTTTTTCTTTTAATAACTTTTCATCGTTAAGGTGTTGGGATGGTACAGACCAAGTTTGAAGTCCATCGGATGTAATCTCTAGGAGGAGTTCGTTAAAGTATAGCACCTTGACTTTTAGTCCTACTTCCTGTTGCCACTAGGGGGCGCTATCACTTTAAGTAAATATCGGCCTTTATTTGTCCTCAGGGTTGGACTCTTATGAATCCTGAAAAGTTTCGAGGTAATCGGACAACGTACACTCCAGTTACACCCACTTCCTGTTTCGGCGGTGAAACGCACAAAATGGCCGCCCCGCCACGGCCACGCCCTATGACGAAAAGTTTTTCTTTTAACAACTTTTCATCTTTAACGTCTTAAGATGGCACAGACCGAGTTTGAAGTTGATTGGATGAAATCTCTAGGAGGAGTTCGTTAAAGTACGACATGTGAAATGGCCAAAATCGCACTAATTTCGAAATTTAATTCAAAATGGCGGACTTCCTGTTGGGTTTAGGGTATGGCTCTCATGAAGTTTTTTGTACATCTTGACATGATACATATGTTTACCAAGTTTCGTGAGTCTACGTTAAACGCACTGCAGGGGCTCAATTTTCTTAACTTTCTAGGGTGCGCTAACGAGCCATTTTTGTGCGCCTATTCCCAAAACCCTTAAAATACGTGAATTTTCACCAGACTTGATGCGACCGCCAAATTTGGTGAGTTTTTGAATATATTAAGCCCATCAAAAAGCCAATTAATTTGACGGGAAAATAATAGAAAGAAACAATAATAATTCCTTCAGTTTCAATAGGGCCTTCGCCGCTGTCGGCACTCGGGCCCTAATAATAATAATTCCTTCAGTTTCAATAGGGCCTTCGCCGCTGTCGGCGCTCGGGCCCTAATAATAATAATTCCTTCAGTTTCAATAGGGCCTTCGCCACTGTCGGCGCTCGGGCCCTAATAATAGAAAGAAAGAAAGAAAGAAAGAAACAATAATTCCTTCAGTTTCAATAGGGCCTTCGCTGCTGTCGGCGCTCGGGCCCTAACTAGAACTGCAAGCAGTTATGAACGGGGCCCATTGCAATTGCAAATTGAGAAAATTGGCGGGAAAACAAATAAACGTTGCTTATGGCGCCCCCTAAAGGCCGATCTTCGCCAAATTTGGTAGAGAGTATCGTAGTGGAATGTTGAACAAGGATCTCAAGTCATTTGGTGATAAATTAAAATTTAACCGAGATATGATATGATACGTGTGTGGTAGCTAGCTAGGAAAATGTTTTGGTTGTCAAATTGGCATAGTTTAACGTAGCAAAATGATTTCCATAACTTTTTGTCAGGTCCATCTGGAGATGGTAACTACCAGGTTTCGTGCAGATCGGTCGCACGGCCTAGGACGAGTTTGAAAAAGTTGGTTTTGCACGTTGTGCGATACTGCGAAAAAACAATTGCGCAGAAATGGGCGGGACCTATATCAGGCAATTCAGCTTGATTCAAGGAACACGTGGATGTAAGAATTTCTAATGTGTGATGTGTATTGTGGGAGTTAATGACAAAAAACCATTACAGCGCCACCTAGTGGTCCACATGTGTAATTGTTGGTAGGTGTGGTCCATGGCCCATTGTCCATCTACCCTGTAAATTTAAAGTTGTTCACATTAGTGTAAGTGGTGAATCTAGAGTTGGGTCACATTGGGTTCCATAGGCCACGCTTAGAGATACCGAGCCGATACCGATACTGGTATCGGTATCGGCTCCGATACCGCCTTAAACGCTGGTATCGGGAAGTACTGGAGTTTATGCACTGATCCGATACCACGTAATAAAGCCCTAAAGAAAATTTACGTTAAAGTAGTTTATTTAGGTTCTTTTTCCATTATTACTGACTGTCAAACTGGAAAATAAAAGAAAGTTCTGTGTTTGTTCATGTTTCACAAAGAGTTTAACCTGAGCCAGACCGACAGCAAAGATAGAAATAATATCACATCCGTACAGGGATAGTAGTATACAGCTGTTAAAACATAATAAAATATATGACCCACTGGTATCGGATTGGTACTCGGTATCGGCCGATACGCAAGTTCAGGTATCGGAATCGGTATTGGGAAGCAAAAAATGGTATCGGGCCATCTCTAGCCACGCCCACTTTGACCCCTCGGTACTCCATTCTAGGGTTGGCCTCAGGATTGGCCCCAGATGGTACCCATCAAATTTTGTATAAATCGGATTAGCCGTTCATGAGATATAAACATTTGGTTCTTGTAGTGCCCCCTAGTGACCGATGTTCGTAAAACTCATGTCCTGCCTCCCAAGGGTCATGGCAAAGAAGAATCTAAAGTTTGGCGTTGATAGCATTTATTTTGGCTGACACAACACAAGTTTTTCGTTTCCCAGCATGCAGCAGTTTGCCTGTCTGATCGTTCAGTTCCAGGAGAGACTTTTTGTGCCTTCAGAAGGATTTCTTCAGCACGGTCTTTGTTAGATGTCCTCAGCGGTGCTTTGTATCCTTTCCCTAGAGGATTCCTGCTGTTGAGGACATCAAAGGCAGTATCAATAGTTCTCAGGAAGTCCACCGTCTCTTCACATCCTCTGAACTGATGCAGATGGAGCTGTGTGTTGCAATACTCAAGAGCATCTGCCACACTGCTGCTGAACACCTGGGCTGCAAGCTTCACCTTCATCTTCTGTTTATCCCACCGTATGTGGACCATTTTCAACTTGTTTCCAAGTCGCAGCCCCTGTGACTCCTGAAGTTTGTTTAACTCCTGGAGATATTTCCAACTGCTTTTCCTGTTGAAGTTAGCAAATCACTTCCGTCAGCCAATGTATTTCTGATCAGTTTCAGCATGTGGCACACATCAAGTACTGCATGGACCATTTTTGAGGGATCTGCCGGATGTGGAAATGAGGGTTTCATGTCATGCACATCCAAGCTTGCTCCGAGGGCTCTCAACATGGAAAAATGGCATGATGGACCATCACGTCAGTGACATCACATGTGCTCCGATGTCATGGAGTCGAAGGAGACAATCCTTGATGATATTAGCACGCTCTTCTCCAGGCAATCCATCGATTAAGAAGTAGGCTACTGGCATTTTCCAGGAATCATCAATGGCAACAACCATGAGGACCAAGGCATCTTTGGCTGGTGGTAGGCTGTCATCGACAATGCCACAGCCTAGGTCCACGTATCCATGGAATTTCCCAGCAGCATATTCCACATGCTTTCGTATGGCCACTTCATCCATCATGAGGGCACACAAGGTTTCTTTTCCCTCATGTTTTCTGTCCTCTACATGAGACTTGATGGCAGAAAAGGTTGGTTGTGTGAATCCAGGATCTGCAGAGATTTTGCTGTACCACGACCGTATGGTTTCGGGATGTGGCAGAACAAGGTCAAAGCATTCACGAACATAAGCTTTAGCGGAATAATAAGGCAGAGTCAGGGCGAATGAACGCAATTCCTCAGACACTTTAACCTTCTTCTTTTGTGTGATTTGTGTGAGTAGCGCTTTTGGCACACCACTTCCAGCATCTCTGCACAGCCTGTTGATATCAGCAGTTTCTGCTTCAGCACACTGATGACCTCAGTTAAACTGGAACTCTTCTTTTGCAAAAGTTTTGTCTTCTGTTTTTCCAATTTCAGTTTTTTGCAGCAGGTGGTCAATTTATGTCCGATTTGGTGCTTCAGTGTTTTGGGAGATACTCCGATATAACTGTGGTCATCAGTTTTTGGCTGAGTAATGCTACCTTCAACATTTCCTGACTCTGGTAATGTCACTTCCATCTCTGACTCACAAGTTGTGACTTCTTCAGAGGCAGAAGTACAGCCATGTACGAGTGATCTAGGTACACAGTACTTACCTGAGTTTGTATACTTACCACCTGTGGCTTAGCTGTTCTGTTGTCACTGGTGATGTTGAAGATTGTAGGCACAGCAGTTGAATTTAGTTTCCTTCATGCACTGCCAGTTAGGAAACACTCCTTTGTGAAATGATGAGCGCATATGCGGGAGTGGCGGGATGGCTTCCAATTTTTGCGGTTAATGTTTCTGACCCACTGACGCCTCCTTTTTTTATCAAGGACAGGAAAACTGTAAAATATTTAGTGTAATCAGTTGAAGTAAAAGCACTCACTGCAGAAAATCCCTTTAGAAAGCATGATCTATACCATACTTAAATTAGTCACAATACAGTCTGTTAAAGTAAATTAAAAAATGGAAGCGTTAACTTTAATTAAAAAAAACTGTAAAAATCACTTGAGAGTATTTTCTTAAATCTTTATCAATGTTACACATATAGGTGATCCTGGATATTAAGAGAATGTAATCCTTATCCATTATGAATACAATCTTCAGAGTAATCCTCACTAAGACAAGCATGTGTATATATTGCGTTTCTGTTTTAAATGAGTGGTAAATAAAATTATCCTCAACCAACCAGCTAGCTAGCTAGCTGCCGTGCTATGGAGTTATATTCCTATCTTTATTCAAGAGCTCATTCTTTCAATTTGAGAGCATTTGTCACTAATATTACGTTCAGATTTTGTAATAATTTCCCTCAAAACCTTGCTCTCACACTCAAATCGTCACTGCTTGTGCTTGGATTTGCTCTGCTTGTGCTCAAACTTTCTGCTTGGACTCAGATATGCTGTTGCTTGGACAAATGTCCTGCTCTCAGCTTTGGCCCTTCACCTCACACTCAGGTTGAGTCTGCACACTTGCAAATCTTCTGCTCACGGATTTCTCCTGCGCGCTCGGATTTTTTTGTGTTACAATCCTCTCAAAATCCCCGAACCAACAGATTACCAGCTGTATTTTTGACCAATGAAATGATCCCTGCCCCGTTGAGGGTGCGTTCGCTTTACGTTGAACGTCTGTTACGGGCAGCTGCTCTGTAACCAAGTTTATTTACTCCCTACATCCATTAATTAATTATTAGTATATGTCAACCAGTGTTGGGAAAGTTCACTTTCTACATAAACTAGTTCAAAGTTCAGTTCACAAATTTTAAAATGAACTAGTTCAGTTCATACTTCAAAATTTTGCAAACACTGATGTTAACAATGTGCACAGAATGGTCGAAGCACTTTCACCTTCACCCATCATGAAACGGGAGAAAGCTTTGAAGTGGGACATATCAAGTTAGGTCCACAACTACGTGGGTGAGTAACATAAATTAAGCACGTACAAGCCCCCAGGAAGAGTGCCATGTCTTAAAGCCACCATGGGCTTAGCCGATAAGGGTGGTACTGCACCCCATGGCCCAGAAAGACTTTTCACATAGACATTGCATGGCGAAAGAAACGTCTATATTTAAGCAGATAATTTGTTTTGGGGTATATCAACTTACCAGCCCGAACACTGTAAGGGTCCTTGTTTAAAACGTCACGTTTTTAAAATTTTTAACATTCACTAGAAGCGAATCCAGAATTATTAAATTTGGCATGATGAACGCGCATAATGGACGCGAGCAGAGACGCGGGACTGCGCCCGGCTAGCTAGCTAGTTGCTAACATCAGGGTTAGCTAGCATGGCTGTATTAAGATCTATACATAGCTAGCTATATGCCTACATAACAGAGCTGCCAACTCTCACGCATTGGCCGTGAGACACACGCATTTGATTCAGCTGATTGACGCAGCAGCTTCATTGGTTGGGATTAGGCATTTCACCTCGATTGGTTAAGGTTAGGGTTATGGGATTGGTCAGGGGCTAGGCCCTGTACATGTAAGCATGGACGCCTGGCCAATAGTGTGTAAATGCTACTGAAGGACGGGTCTTGGCGTGGCCATAGTGGGAAGAAAATATCACAATACAGTCGGTCCAATGCCTGAAAGATGAGTTTATGTTTATCTATAGAGCTACCTGTCGAGCCGCTCGTGATCGACTAGTTATGCTTTCAGAGATGGTGAGAGGGGTTGCAGGAGCGCTCCCTGTCTGTGGAATTTTTGAAATGTCGCAAATGTGAGAACATTTCTTCACGAGCCATCCCAGGCGCATTTCCCCGGCTTCAGGTATGCTTTGAGTATTACAGGCCCGTCTGTCGCTTTGTGTCCACTCTCTCTGTAAAAATAGAGGTGAGCAGCTTGGCTGTCTTGCAGTGTAGCAACTTCAGTTAATTTTAGTGGACTCGCTCTGATGTGGGCAATGACGCGGTGCGTCCGTGCTCTACCTCCGATGAAGAGCAGCGTACAGCCGCTCTAAACTTTGTCAGAGACCAGAGACCCAAATGGGTCTCTGTGTCTGTCAGACAGTCTGAATGAGATACTACCATATCAGGAGAGCAATAAAATGCACAGCAGACTATATTACAACTCTCCAAATTTCGGGGAGAACACAGATGGGAGGAGGTTTATTTTGAAATCTGATGTAACACATCTGAGCTATTGAAGTCCAGGGGTTTATAAATTAATTAAAATGACTTAATGTATGATTCACATGAATAAGTGCCACATGCACATTTAAATAGATTTACTTCCCCAGACAAAGATGCAAAAGAGGAGGGAAGAGTAAATTATTGACTCAGCAGACATGACTAAAATTAGAAAAAGTTGATCTACTAGACTAGAGAATAGTTGAAAGTAATACAGAATGCCTGAGGGCCTTATTTTTTATATATTTTCAATTGTTTCCAGCATTAATTGATGTAGAAAAGGGTAGAAATAGGTACATAAAATTCCAGTGTTTAATGCTCAAAATTATGTCTCCTCACAAAATCTGGAAACAAGACCGATGCCATTTGGTTGCCAGGCCATGCAGCTGTGACTGGTCCAGATGTTTGTGCCAGCTCACCTCTGTGCATGTCTAAATGTAACTGTAAATAATACATTAAATGTTAATGTTAATTACATTAAGTGGGGCACAGAGGACAAGGGCCAAACATTACTGGGCCTTGGCACAAAAAAAGTTTGAGAAAGGTTGTGCTATAACACATGCACAAAATGAGCCATGCTGTGTCTTTTGTCTTGCTGTTGATATTTTTCAGTCTAGTTTCTGCTGGACCTTTTGGTGGGGAGAGGCCTTGTTTGAAGAATGATTTTCCCTCACTGCCTAATCTATAGAGATTTGGTCTTTGGCCACCAGTCCTCCTGGTACCCAAAAAATGGTTATTTATATTTATTTAGTTTTAAAAGATTAGAATGTATGTAATCACTGTTTCTCATTCTTTAGAATTTCAGTGGTCCTAGTAGATCCCTTTGGTAGACCAATGTTAATTTAACTTTGGTTCCCTGGTCCCTACACTGAGAAGCATTAGTGTGTGTGTGTGTGTGTGTGTGTGTGTGTGTGTGTGTGTGTGTGTGTGTGTGTGTGGTGTGTGTTGTAGTAGTAGTAAAGAGAGAGAAGGGGAGAAGGAAATTTGTGTGAGGTGGACCTGGTCACCACAGACCCAAATCTTCTCAGCTGTTGCTACTGTCTTATGCTGCACTGTCTCTTCATGTAGCACATTATGTTTGGCACATTGTATGGGTCACTTCTTATATCATAACAAGGTAATACAATGTGTATCATCAAGTGATGACTGATTAACAGTAATGTAAATGCTAAATGCCCTAATACCTGTTGAGACTACAACAATGCAAATTTTGCAGTTTTGAACCCCAGCCAGCAATGACATGTGGGGCCCAGATGAGGGCTTCATGGGCGGCAAATGTGGGCCCCATTATGGGCTTGCACCCAGGATCCACATTGGGGCAAGCCGTGGAAGCCCAGACATACTAAAAGTGGGACCTGTAAGGGTATTGCATGGGTCTTAATTGGGCACTTCATGTCAGACCCATTTGGGCCCCACCTGCCCAAATGGGTCTAAAGTGGGCTTGCATCCGGGATCCAACCATGGCTACCCAGATGGGCTTTAAATGGGCTCTGTAAGAGTCTTATGTGGGTCCTAACTGGGCAATTCATGCCAAACCCATTGGGGCCCCACCTGCCCAAAGAGGTTTAAAGTGGGTTTGCACCCAGGATCCAGCCGTGGATGCCCAGATGGGCTTTAAAAGGGACCTATAAGGGAGTTATGTGGGATCTTAACCAGGCAATTCATGACAGACCCATTTGGGCCCCACCTGCTTAAAGGGCATTAAGCCATAAATGGGTTTGCACCCAGGATCCACACGGGGGCCAGCCGTGGATGCCCAGATGGGTTTTAAGTGGGACCTGTAAGGGTCTTATGTGGGTCTTAACTGGGTAATTCATGTCAGACCCATTTGGGCCCCACCTGCCCAAATGGGTCTAAAGTGGTCTTGCACCCGGGATCCAACCATGGCTACCCAGATGGGCTTTAAATGGGCTCTATAAGAGTCTTATGTGGGTCCTAACTGGGCAATTCATGCCAAACCCATTGGGGCCCCACCTGCTCAAAGAGGTTTAAAGTGGGTTTGCACCCAGGATCCAGCCGTGGATGCCCAGATGGGCTTTAAAAGGGACCTATAAGGGAGTTATGTGGGATCTTAACCAGGCAATTCATGACAGACCCATTTGGGCCCCACCTGCTTAAAGGGCATTGAGCCATAAATGGGTTTGCACCCAGGATCCACATGGGGGCCAGCCGTGGATGCCCAGATGGGTTTTAAGTGGGACCTGTAAGGGTCTTATGTGGGTCTTAACTGGGTAATTCATGTCAGACCCATTTGGGCCCCACCTGCCTAAAAGGGTTTAAAGTGGGCTTGCACCAGGATTCAACCGTGAATGCCCCTATGGGCTTAAAGTGGGCTCTGTAAGGATCTTATGTGGGTCCTAACTGGGCAATTCATGCAAGGCCTATCTAAGCCCAACCATGCCAAATGGTTTAAGGAAACAATCTAAGAAAAACAAAGAATGAATATAAGTCCAAGATAAATACAAGACACTTGACGCTTTGAACTGCAGGAAATATATTGTTACATCGAACAACAAACATAATCTTTAAAAAACAATTTAAATGTCACAACATACCGGTAAATAAATCAAAAGTATATGTAAAAAAAAAAAAGATCTCTGAAAAAAAACAAAAAAAAACACACCTCTGCAAAAAATACATTATTACAAAATACACTCATGGCATCTGTGTGGTGGACGCTCCTTTTTCTCTTTGGGCTCTTGCAGCCCTCTCCCCTCCACGGTCACATGCGCCGGTAAACCACTTCAACAGCGCCATTTCCACTTCTTTGCAGTTAACATTTTGAGTCATTGCATTACTCTTCAGTGCGCTAACAGTCACAGAGATATTCAAGCAGTTTAGCACCATGGATTTGGTTTTCTAGTTTGTGCTCACCTTTCTTTGAAAATAAGTCAGTTTCAAATTGTTTCCCCTCATTCTGTTTTCTCTCCTCCTCCTGTCTTTCCTTTCTTTTTGGTAGCCTGATTTGGCTTTCTTTGAGAAAGACATTTCTACAGCAGAAGTTTGCGCTCCACCAGACGCTCTCAACTGATCTAGCTAACATAATGCATGCAGGTGGACTAAACCATTTGGCACATTAGCAAGGGGGGGGTGGTGAAACCTTTTTGTATACAAAATGTAGTCAGTCAATCAACCAAGTTATTCAGCCAATACACTAACTTTACATTTCATCTGATATGCATTATGAAATGTTATTAGGAAATAAAAATATCCAGGTAAAATAAAATATATTCCAAACTTTTCAAGGGCCCTCTGTTAGGGTTGGGACCAGCTAGCTGTGAGTTTCTGTTTATTTTTCTCTGCTGTTAGTTTTTTTGTTGCTCTGCCTCTCTCTCCCTGTGCCTCTTTTGCTTTTCCTCCTCCCCTCCTGCCTACTGCTGGCCAGCTGACTACACACACCTGCTGCCAATCACCCATCACCACTCTCCCGCCGCTCACACCTGCCAGCCATCTACAATCAAGCACAGTACTTCAACCCCAGCTCAACAGACCATCTCCGCTGAATTGTTGCCTCATCTTCTCTGATCCACTTCCTCCCTCTGTTCCAGTCAGCTGGCCTCCCCGTTCAGTCCTCCTCCCACGGCACCCTACAGCGCTCTGCCTCCGCTTCCACGTTCCAGCCAGCCCTCCTCGGCTCCCCCGTTCCAGTGCCTTCTCCACGACTTCCTAGCCCCGGTTTCCCTGCGACTCCCTGAGCCCCCTGGTCATCCTAGATTTGTCCCTTGAGCCCCTGCCATCCTAGGTTTTTCTCCTGCGTTCCTCACCATCCTAGGTTTTCCCTTTTTGTCCCTCACCGTCCTAGTTTTTTTTCTCCCGTACTCCTCCCTCCTTGTTTTATTTAATAAAGTATTTGTTCACCTTTGGAGCATTGCTTTGAGTCCGTTCTGTCCATCGTAACACCCTCTCTCCCCTTGGGCCCTGGTAATCAGTATTGGTTTTACCCCCGGTCCGATGCCCCTGGTGTCTGCCATTCAAGACCCATATATGTGTTCCCAGTTCAAACCCATGCCCACTTGGACCATAAATATGCCATTCAAGACCCATATATGTGTTCCCAGTTCAAACCCATGGCCACTTGGCCCATAAAAATGCCATGCAGGGCCCATATATGTGTTCCCTGATCAAACCCATGCCCACTTGGACCATAAATATGCCATTCAAGACCCATATGTGTGTTCCCAGTTCAAACCCATGGCCACTTGGCCCATAAAAATGCCATGCAGGACCCATATATGTGTTCCCTGATCAAACCAATGCCCACTCGGCCCATAAAACTTCTAGGCAGGATCCATATATGCATTCCCAGTTCAAACCCATGCCCACTTGGCCCATAAATGTGCCATTCAAGACCGATATATGTGTTCCCAGTTCAAACCCATGCCCACTTGGACCATAAATATGCCATTCAAGACCCATATATGTGTTCCCAGTTCAAACCCATGGCCACTTGGCCCATAAAAATGCCATGCAGGACCCATATATGTGTTCCCTGATCAAACCCATGCCCACTCAGCCCATAAAACTTCTATGCAGGACCCATATATGCATTCCCAGTTCAAACCCATGCCCACTCGGTCCATAAATGTGCCATTCAAGACCCATATATGTGTTCCCAGTTCAAACCCATGCCCACTTGGCCCATAAATATGCTATGCAGGACCCATATATGTGTTCTCAGTTCAAACCCATGCCCAATTGGCCCATGCCTGTCCCTTATGGGGCCCATGTAATCAGCTCATATGGGCTTCCTATGTGGAACTCATACTACAAAACCTACATGGGACCCGCTGATTTCACCCAGCCAAAGCCCATGCCCACACAGTAACCATGGAACCCGTACTTAACCCATTTTGGCCCCACATGTCATTGCTGGCTGGGACATATCATGTAAGACTCGATTTCTCCATCACAAAACTCTCCAGAAAGTGCCATTTAATGGTTTATTTTCAAAATAAATCCCGGGGGGGCATACCCCCGGACCCCCCTAGGGAGAACACCACCACATAACAAATCACAATTTAAACCCTGACAGTAATGATGCTGAATGAGCCAAAGACATTTGCTTTGTACGTAGAAAAAATTTGGGTTTGCCCCACCGATGCAGCATGGTGGCCCAGTGGTTAGCACTGTGGCCTCACAGCAAGAAGGTTCTGTGTTCAAATCCAGGTCGTTCCGGGGCCTTTCTGTGTGGAGTTTGCATGTTCTCCCCATGTTTGCGTGGGTTTCCTCCGGGTGCTCCGGTTTCCCCCACCATCAAAAACATGTACTAGGTTCTCCAGGCAGTGCCCTTCATCCAGGCACTGGCTCAGATCTGGAGTTGGTCCCCGGGCGCTGTCATTGGCTGCCCACTGCTCCCTTGAGGGATGGGTTAAATGCAGAGAATGAATTTCGCTACGTGTATGTGACAAATAAAGTACCTTTACCAAATCTCACTCCGAGGTTTGGGGAAAAGTTGGCAGCTCTGACATAACGTTACTACAGACATAGTGATTACATTGCCTTGGTTCTCTCTTATGATACATCCAAGAGCTGTATGCTGTAAAGCTTGTAACGTGGATGAAGGATGAAGCCATGGATGAGCTCTGTTCACCATACTGCAGGCTAACTGCTAGCGCTAGTTAGTAGCTAGCTAGCTAGTAGCACGACATAATTATAAAATCTCCTTGGTTGTCAAGCTAAATACATCTATCGTTTATTTAGCTAAGCATGTAAATGATCGGGAACAACAAAAACACAATGTTTAACGTTAGTGAATATTTTAGACAATGAAAACGGCGAGTTCATGAGTTCGCCACTTGTAAGAGACACAAGAGAGAAGCTCATGAACGAGCATGTTGCTACCGGTTGCTAAGACAACACAAACAAATTGTTGCTAGTGCGTGTGTCCACAGTGACGTCATGGGCCAACAATGCGGAAGATCCGAGCTCCATGTTTGCTTTATGCGCTTTTGAGCACTCTCATTGGAACGTACGGGGCTTCCTGCCGAACACTGTATCCAGTTCTCTTAATACATCCATGAGCACGTAGCATATGGCGCTAGCATATAGCCTAGCTTGATGTCCATAAACAATTAGATTTTCTTTATAGAGTTTAGCTAGTTTGAACGACATATGACGGACAGTAGGCTATGTGTATGTGTGATGACCCCACATGTTCTTGGCTAATTTCATGTTAGAGCCAGTAGTAAAAACTAAACTGTAATATGACTGAAAGAACAAAAGAAACTGGATTGTTGGTGTCAGTTTTTGCATCACTGTTGTGTGTTGTTCATCAGAATTTAGTCTTCATTCCTTCATATAACAGTTCAACAATTCATATGTCTGTTTAAAAAGTTGTATTTTTTATTTGTATTACAATTTCACCACTATAATAAAAACAGATCTAGAAATGATATGCTTTCTAATTTGCTCCTTAAATAGTGGTTATTTTTTTAATTAATACAAAGCAAACTGAACAGAAAAAACAAGTATTTTATTTCAGTTTCTCTTCTTCCAGGTGTGACTGAAGTACCCCTGCTGAGCTGCATCACAGCTGCACTTTGTGCATGGACCAGTGTTCTACAACCACACTTGTTGTTCCAGTCAGTACATTACTCCCAACTCAATATCCTATTGGTTCCCCCTGTACTCACCTGTGTGCAGAGGGCAGGCAGCAGTTAGCCTCGTGAGACCGTCCTGATCTCGCGAGCTCCAGTTTTCCAGATCAGTCTGGCATCTTGAGGCAGAGAAAATTTGGAGCCGTTAGCCAAACGACCGGGCCAATCAGCGTTGGTTTTGAGGTGGGTTAGGTGGTGATAGACAGATGGTTTATCCAATCAGCTAACCAGTATTATCAGCCAGCGGTAGCCCTAATTCTGTTAGCCGCTCGCTAATGCTTTTTTTCTCTTGGATCCTTCTTTTGGAATATGGTCCGGGAACCTGAAATGGTGCCTTTTATTCCTAATTTCTCTTTACACAAACGGCAAATATCCTTTACCAACATGTTGCTTGCATGCTGAGCTAACGAGCTATGCTTTGCCTGCAGCAGCAGGGGCTTGTGGTTGTATTTTCATACGCTTCGTGGATCTGATTGGTTGATTTGGCCCGTCTACCACCAACATAGGTGATAAACAGATGGTTCTTCCAATCAGCTAACCAGTATTTCCGCCCTTTCCCAAAAGTTAAATGGACGAGCTAACGGCGCTAACGCGGAGCCATGCGGAGCCACCCGGAGCCACTCGGAGTCACCCGGAGTACCATGAGTGCAGTCTGATGTGTTTCACGGAGACATGGCTGCACAGGGACATTACAGACCAGAACGTCTCCGTGGATGGCTTCCACACTGTCCAGGCGGACCGGGATTGCACCAAGAGCGGTAAGCGGAAAGGCGGGGGGCTTGCCATTCTAGTAAACAGCAGATGGTGTTATCCCGGTCATATCACGATTAAAGAACAGCTCTGTAGACCGGATGGTGAACTGCTGGCCGTTGGACTCCGTCCATACCATCTGCCTAGAGAGATCCCGCATGTTGTTGTTGTGTACATCCCTCCCTCTGCAAACCCAACATCTGCCTGCAGCATCATTCACACCACCATCTCCAAACTACAGACTCAACACCCCAGTGCCCTCATCATCATGTCGGGAGACTTTAACCACGTCACCATGGATAGAGTTCTGCTGACGTTCAAACAATATTTGAGCTGTCCTACCAGAGAAAAGAGGACCCTGGATCTGATGTATGCTAACGTTAAGGAAGCATACATCTCCTCTTCTCTCCCCCCTCTTGGCAGGTCAGATCACAACCTGGTTCACCTCAAACCCTGCTATGTGCCTCTGGTGAAGAGGAAGCCTATAACCACAAGAGCAGTGAGGAAGTGGTTGGAGGAGGCGTCTGATGCACTGCAGGGCTGCTTTGAAGTGGCGGACTGGCCTGCACTCTGTGAGCCCCACGGGGAGGACATTGATGGGCTCATAGAGTGCATCACTGACTACATTAATTTTTGTGTGGACTGCAATGTACCTGCTTGGACTGTAGGCAAAACTGCTGGCCCATACGGTATATTTCCCAGGGTGCTTAAAGCCTGTATCCCCCAGTTGTGTGGAGTACTAAGGCTGAATCCAAATCCTCCCCTTATCCCTACCCCTTTGTCTTATTTCTAACCCTAGGCCCTACACGCAGAGTGCTAAGGGCTAGGGGAGGAAACATATCCCTAAGAAATCCACTACTTGGTTACGGTTACGTCATCAAGCATTGTCGCTAGCTGGCTGTTACGTCACCAGAGGCAACAAGTTGATCACAAACATCCAAGATGCCGTCTGCAAGTGTGAGCATGTCGATTGCATTGGTTATAGTGATTCTTTTGCGATTGTCTGCAACAAATAGAAGAAATCATGCGAGGAGAAGAAGACGTCTACAACGCCTACGAATACTGGTGGATCAGTTTATGGTATGTATGGATTCACTGCAACGTTATGGTGTAGCTAGCCGAGCTGGACTTTACATGGACTGTATTATATTGTAATACGAACCCATTACATATCTATGTGTATAAGTATTATTTTGTCGATTATTTTTCTGTACCAGTCCAGTCCTGATATGTCCTTTGTTCTGAGGGGAGACAACTCTAGTCACGATGTGTTTTATTTTAGGGGGGGTGTAGCACCTAGCTAGCTAGCTATGTACTTTGTTGTAGGGAAGGGGGGACATTATTTTGTCGGTATTTTTTGTACAAGTCCAGTCCTGCTACGTGCTTTGTTCTGGGGGGGAGACAACTGTAGTCACGATGTGTTTTATTTTTGGGGGGAGACGTAATTGTAGCTACTATGTGCTATTGTTGTGGGGAAGGGGAGACGGTTTAAAAGTAGTTTGAAGGGGCAAACATTTTTCCAACTCAGCCCATTAATGGTGTGAAATTGTTTTCTTTTCCAGACTGGTGATCCAACAACATACTGTGCCATACACCACAACATGCCTATACTGCGCCTGTGGTTCGATGTGGAGACTTAGCTGAGGTAGGATTTCCGCCTCACCAGAAGAGCGATGCACAGTTTACAGAGGCTTTTGCACAGGGAGCAGGACCATGGCTGGGGTAATGAGCTTGAGGTACTCATATAAACCTATTGGCTGTCACATGGACTCTCTTATCGGGTGGTGGCCCGTGTCTTTAATGTGCCAAAGGCCACAGTTCACGACAGCATTTCTGGAACCCCTGCATTCCACAATGTGGTTGGAGCAATCGATGGCAGCCACATATGTATAAAACCACCACAGCGTCACAGATTGGACTTTTGAATTATAAAGGCTTTTACTCAATCAACATGCAGGCAATATGTGACTCGAATGGCAGGTTTCTGGACATTTCTGTGGGGTATCCGGGGTTTGTCCATGACACACAGATACTGAAAAACAGCAGTTTTTACACCACAAGACGGTATCCCCCAACAGGCTACATCCTCCTGGGTGATGGTGGGTATCCCTGTTTGGAAACTCCGATTTGCCTCATCACCCCATTCAAGGAGCCAGTGCATGGAGAAGTACAACAGCAATTCAACTACTACCAGTCAAGGGGGCGCAGCATAATTGAAAGGGCGTTCGGCATGATGAAGACCAGATGGAGGTCAATGCTTTTCAGAGCTTTGGAGGTGAAGCCCATGTTTGCACCCCAAGTAATTGCTTCATGTGCCTTTTTGCACAATGTGTGTATGGACAATGGTGACACACTGGTTCCGGATGAAGACATTTTAATTGATGACGCCCAACCTCCCCGTGGACACATGGCATACAATGAAACCTCTGGGAATGATGCAAGACACATACTGGTTGCCTTAGTTTCAGGCAATGTGCAAGCCCCATGAACATGACCAGTGTATACATTTTATAGTTCTTTTTTGTTCTTTTATGTATGTGTACTACTTGGGTCTGTTTGCAATAAACATTTGTATACACGATGCATGGTGTTTTGTATATCTGTGTCAGTTATCATGGTTTTGAATGTCACACATGTTCAGAAACACATTGATTTATTTGACTATTGACTCAGATTTATTCAACTACTAAGTTATGGTTAGTCTCTGTGGTTGTTGTAACCACTGCTTCAGTTAAATGATGTGCTTAAGTAATAAGAAAAAAGTGTTCTGTTTATGAAAGGCTCATGATACGCCTTCACACAATATGATTGAATTACTGTAATATAACACATTGACTAGATTGGGATAAGATGTGCAAAGAAGCGTGTGTGTTACAATGTGTTTACAGTTATTTCACTCACCAGCTTCGTCAGCCGCTTTACATCAGAGGCTTTTAACTTAACACAATTATTGTCTCTCAATATGAGTCAGTATCCAAACAGTGCTTAGGAATTTCCCCAGTGTGTGATTAATAAAATCTATCTTATCTTAATACATCTCAGTTAGACCCCCCAAATAGTTAATTCAAGTTTGGATTGCACAAATATGACTTGACCAATGAAAGTAAATTCGCAAAACATTATATAACAATATAGCTTTATTGGCCAGAATAAAAACAGGACATTAGTCAGTGCAAAAAGTTAAACATATACAATAATTGAAAAAAGGGAAGGAATAGTGCAATATCGAGTGTACTGAGATTTAATTATGTAAATATGAATGTAGTGCAAGGCAGTTCAGTGCAATGGCAATAATATTAACAATATTGGAATAGTAAAATATACATAGGTAGATGACAGTAAAAAAAGGCACTAAAATGTATAAAACTCAAAAAACTTTGCAAAAAGTCAGCCAAAAAAAATAAAAACTATACATCAGGTAGATGACTGTTAAAAAAAAGGCAGTCAAATGTAGAAAACTCAAAAAAAACTTTGCAAAAAAAGTTACAAATGGCAGCCATAAAAAACTACTACTACAATTTCTCAACAATCTTCTCAAGGAGGGACAACAACTGCCGTGTGTTTGCCTTGTTTTCGGCCTCGCTCTCCTCGTGGCGCCGCTGCTCCCTGTTGGACTCTTCAGTGAGGAAATCCAGGATGGGATTTCTTTTTCTTTTCTTTGCGGGCGAGAGACTTGGCAGTGGTGACCTGCTGACTGCAGAGCTGCTACTGCTGGAGCTGCTACCCAGCTAACAATTAGGAGCGGCGCTGTCAGCTGAGTTGCGGCATCGGCTGAGTCATGGCAACCGCAATTAGGCCAAGTCATTTTGCCACCTGCCGGCAGGTATCCTACCGCAGATATAACTTTTTCTTTTGGCTTGTCTACCAATGGTGGGTAAAAGAAATAAAAGCCAGCCTAAATATTTTTATCCAGCCAACATTTGTTTAGCCAACATCATTTTATAATAATATTATTATTATTTAAGACTAGGCTATTATACAGGCCTACATTAGCCTACAGGGCTCTCAAGTTTTGAACTGAGTTCAGAGTGAGGTTTTGGCGATGGGTCTGATCTGATAAATGACTTAAAAAAAAAAAAGTGTTTTTTTTCAAGGTTGCCGGGAAGACAAAACTCTGGGCGCGGCTGAGACCCTTTTTACCAGTATGAAGCCGATTTCAACGGTAGCACGCTCAGCTCATCACTGGAGTGACGTGTGCACAACTTTGGGTGAGATAAAACTCAACGCCTGACTTAGAATCATCCCTTTTTCACCCTGCGCACTTACGGTGAACTTAGGTAAGTGTTCCATTTCCTTCAACATTTCACGCAAAGCATAGTTTAAATCGAGTTCCCTTAACATCCTATATTAACTCTATAACTGTTGCTGAAATGTTAATTGTTATCGATACGTTTAAACTTAGTTGTGTAGCCAGTTCCTTCAACATGTGGATCCCTCAAGATGAAACTAAAAGAAAGAATTCAGAACTCAAATTCAATTAATAATTATTAATTAGGACAACAGAACATTCTTTATCATGTCTGAGTAGCTAAAGTAGTGCAAGTTACGTGTAATATATATGAAAGTGGCTCAGACTTTTATGGCGCGAACGAAGCTAGCTAGCTAACATTAACACTATTTAGCTCAAGGTAGCTAACATTGACTAGCTGGGCTGTTAGCTCAGGGTTTCGTTGCAGCTTGGAAAAGGTACTTTATTTGTCACATACACGTACATGTAGCGAAATTCATTCTCTGCATTTAACCCATCCCTCAAGGGAGCAGTGGGCAGCCAATGACAGCGCCTGGGGACCAACTCCAGATGTGAGCCAGTGCCATCAAGGGCACTACCTGGAGACCTAGTACATGTTTTTACAATGTTTTTGAGCACCCGGAGGAAACCCACGCAAACATGGGGAGAACATGCAAACTCCACACAGAAAGGCTTGGAGCCACCAGGATTCAAACACAGAACCTTCTTCCTGTGAGACCACAGTGCTAACCACTGGGCCACCATGCTGCTGAAAAGAATATGTGTTGAGTAAAGTAGTGCAAGTTGGGGTATATAGACTATATGACAACCATATGAGCCTGACTAACCTTCTAGCTACATAGATCTTTTACTTGCATATTGTTTGCAATTAACTTTAGATGTGTCTGACTTATCAATGCCAGCGGAATAGCTTGTGTTCACTCACTTACTATATTTTTTTATATATATAACCATATTTTTTTATTTCTATTTCCATACACAGGTGTTTGTGTGTATATGGGATGTCACAATTATAGATTTGTGTGTTAGATAATGATGAGAACCTTGTGAACTGGTGAAATGCTTTCTTATCAAAGTAACTTACACACGTCTTGATGGATTTTATGCACTGTGTACAGATCTGGTAGTGGGGTGATGTCATAATGGTTATTGTGTTGGGCTTGGACTAAGAAAGGGAAATCGTAATGCTTTAGTATATTAAAGATATCGATGTACAACGTGCTGACGTGTAAGGTAAGCGTATTGTGTCACTTCCGGTGTTCCCGTGTTACAAACGCTAGTTTGCTGCTCCAGCAAAAACTTACTCAACTCTGCTTTATTGTTTAAATTAGCGGCAATTTGCCTTTATTATAGGAGGACAAAAACAAAAGGAACACAAATAGCCTTAGACACTACTCATACACTGCACAGTCACTATTGTCTTTTACCTTCAGGCCAGAGATACAGATCACTTATATTCAGGACCAAGAGAGCCATGACAAGTTTTGTGCCTACATCTATCAGAAATATGAATGATTGACACATTTACTATTTTAACTTTTTATAATGTAATTTATGTAACTGTTTTTTTTTTTTTTTTTTTTAATGCTTAATGCTTATTTATCATGTATTTATCTATTGTACTTTGCAAGCTTTGGTTACTATTTATGTTACTATTTATTGGTAAATATTTACTATTTGTCTATATGGAACCGTGTGGGTTTGTGTGTGTGTGTGTGTGTGTGTGTGTGTGTGTGTGTGTGTGTGTGTTAGATTATGCTGTGTTCGTGGTACTGTACATGCACTGATGCTCAACACAAATGAAGTTCATAACGGATAAATAAAGTTCTTTGAATTTGAATTGAATTTGATTGCATTTGAATTACAATTGTTCTACTCAAGCGCTTATATTTAGTTTCATTTACAGCGACTGACTCACTGAATTTACAATTGTAAAACGCTGTTAGCTACTCTAGCTTAGCCATTAGCAATGGCTAATTCCTCTCCCTCTCTTTAGTGATAACGATACATGTAATAAATGTAGTATATTTGCTGCTCTGGAGGCAAGGCTTAGTGAATTTGAGGCACGGCTCCACACCATGGTGAGTGTCCCCCGGCAGACCCCAAGCAGCCGGGCGAGTGGGTGACTGTCCGAGGGAAGCGTAGCGTTAGAGGGAAGCGTAGCGTTAGATCTAGACCAGGGAGTGCACATGATGACGGTCGCTCTAAACCGGAGCGTCTTCGCCTCTCCAACAGTTTCAGTGATACACCCGCTGAGAAAACAATTCTGGTTATTGGGAGCTCTATACTGCGATATGTGAAGCCAGCGGCTACAGTCATATGTGTCCCCGGTGCCAGAGCGGGCAATATAGACCCCCCTCTAAAGCCGCTGGCTAAAAAGAACCGTTAATACAGTAAGATCATACTTCACGTAGGTGGTAATGGTCGTAAATCGGAGATCACTAAAATTAATGTTGAGTCACTTTGTGCATACGCAAAGACAATGTCGGACTCAGTAATTTTCTCTGGACCCCTTCCAAACCTGACCAATGATGAAATGTACAGCCGTACGTCATCCTTCCACCGCTGGTTGTCGGGGTGGTGCCCAGCTAATGATGTGGGCTATGTGAATAACTGGGGGGCGTTCTGGGGAAAGCCTGGTCTGATGGAGAGAGACGGCATTCATCCCACCTGGGACGGAGCCGCTCTCATATCAAAACATCTGACCGAATTTATCAGACATAAACCATGACAACCCAAGTTTGATATTATTAATCAGGGGTGCAGTGCAATGCGCCCCTCTGTGCTTCCGTTGGAGTCACCCACTCATAGTCTAATAAGCACGGTGTCTGTCCCCCGGATCAGATCGGTTAAATCAAAGGTAAACAAAAGATGCGCTATACTTAACTACCTAATTGGAATTAAAACGACAGCAACCAGCCAGCAAACCTGGCTGGGCAATGAAGAATATGTCAGTCTAAATGAAGCCACTCCTCCCAGTCATATTAATACTCAAATTCCTAGAGGCTCAGGCCGAGGAGGGGGAGTTGCACTGAAGTCACTGTTCCATTATCTCTAATGTGACTATTATTTGCCACTGTTCATCACACCCCCAACCGTCCCCGTCAGACACCACCTATCAAGAGTCTGGGTCTGCCGAGGTTTCTTCCTAAAAGGGAGTTTTTCCTCGCCACTGTCGCAATAGCCACTGCTAATGCTTGCTCTTGAGGGAATTACTGTAATTGTTGGGGTTTTGGAATTTATAGAGTGTGGTCTAGACCTACTCTAACTGTAAAGTGTCTCGAGATAACTCTGTTATGATTTGATACTATAAATAAAATTGAATTGAAATAAGACATTATGGATGGTTTTGTACCATTCTAATCTTTTTTTCTTTTTTTCTCAGGTAATCTTGCTTTTGCTGTTCTAGTAAATAAACACTGCTCTAAAGTAAGAATAGCTGATCAAATACATTCTTACAAATCTAATCTGAGACGCAAGGCAGTTAAATCTGTGTCTACTTTGCTGCAAAGTATTGAGAACGAGCTTGTTGACGATGATCTGACTGATGACCACACTGTACATGACTTAGACGTTGTAAACTGTGACGACAGTGATGACTTGATGCATGACTGGAACTTTGACAGTGACTGTGATGATAGAGAGGGCCATTCTGAGAATAGACCTGACCTTGCTGATGATTTAGTCACTTGGGCTTTGGAGTTTAATATCACCATGGTTGCACTTACTGCTTTGTTGTCTACTCTACATTTTCATCACCCCAATTTGCCAAGAGATGGGAGGACTCTCCTCAAAACAGTCACCAACTACAAAATCCTACCTGTAGCAGGAGGTGCCTTCTTTTACTTTGGTGTATTGAATGCTATAACAGGCCTTCTTGAAAATGTGTGGATGAAACTCCCTAGCAAGCATTGCCGGCAGTTACAGTTAAACTTTGATGGGCTCCCATTGTTTAAGAGTAATAACCAGCAGCTGTGGCCCATTCTAGGTTTATTGAAGGAAAGCAGTAAATGTCCCTTCATGATTGGCATTTTTGGAGGGGATTGCAAACCCAAATCACTCACAGAGTACTTGAGGGACCTGGTGAGTGAGTTGAGTAGTCTTCAGTCTGGGTTTTGGTTCAAAGGAAAGCTGTTTTTTCTGCGAGTCTGTTCTGTTGTGTGTGACGCTCCAGCCCGAGCTTTTGTTAAAGGCATAAAGAGTCATTCAGGCTATTCAGCTTGTGATAAATGTGTACAGACGAGTGTATATATAAGAAATCGCATGACTTTTCCACAGACTGACTCCGCCTTAAGAACGGATGCTAGTTTCAGGCAAATGTTGGATGAAGATCATCATGTAGCACAGTCTCCTCTGACTGGACTTGGTATCGACATGGTACTTGATTTTCTTCACGATTACATGCATTTGGTGTGTCTTGGGGTTGTACGTCGGTTGTTTGACCTGTGGTGTAGTGGGCCTTTGCCAACTCGCTTGTCTGGTCAGCTGGTTAAAGCACTATCTCAGAACCTACAGGAACTGAAGAATAACATTCCATGTGAGTTTGCTAGAAAGCCTAGAGCGTTTGAGGAAAGAGGGAGATGGAAGGCTACGGAACTACGACAGTTCTTGCTGTATACAGGCCCTGTCGTTCTCGTAGATGTTCTGGCTGCTCCAGTCTACCACAACTTTATGCTGCTGTCGGTTGCTATTTTTATGCTGGCTAATCCTGAGGTGGATGTAGGCATATGTGACTGTGCAGAGACACTACTTGTGTCATTTGTTGAACATTTTGGCAGACTTTGTGGTGAGGGCTTTCTGGTGTACAATTTGCATGGCCTTGTTCATTTGAGCGATGATGTTAAGAGACATGGATGTATTGATGTGATATCTGGGTTCCCTTTTGAGAATTTTCTTGGTGAGGTAAAGCGCATGGTTAGGGGGCCAAATTCCCCAGTTGCCCAGATTGTTCGCCGCTTGTCTGAGCGTACCAATAATAGAAGGGTCCATGATGGCCATGTGAAAGCTGGAACTGCATTAAAGAAAGAGCATGTTGGTGTCCCCTTACCACAGGGTGTTAGAGGAGGAATACAGGAGTTTAAAGTGTTGTGTTGAGATTAAGTGTAATTTTTTATTACATTTTTTATAATAATTGGTGCCCCATTTAATGTTTTGTTTTAAAATGTTGCTGTACTATATGTTAAAGGGGAACTATGCAGTTTTTTAGCCTAATTTACCTTAACTGAACAGCTTCGGAGTCATTGGAATGGTTATGACTTTTTTCGGGTTGAATGGTGCCCGTCTCGCTCCCCCCTAGCGCTTGTGAGCGGAAAAACCACCCTTGCAACTTTTGGCTGGTGAGCCGCCGGGCTCAGCGTCAAGAAGTATTGCGTGATATCAGGTCTCGCGATGTAAAAAATTGCTTCACAACACTGCACACATACACTGAGCCGGCAAAAAAGAAGCAGAAAGCTAGGAAATCAGTGTCGGAGGAACAGAGAAAGAGGAAACGGCAGACTGACCGAGCGAGGAGTCAGACACAAGTAAACATCGGACCTGCGTTTTCAGAATGGCGAGAACTGAGACAAACGGAAGCCTGCAAATCCCATGCTGACCTGGCGTTCTGGCTGTGGCACTTGTAAGTATCTTTGATCAGAAACTTTATCTGCCACAGAGTTTCTTGTCCGCTTGATGTTGGCAAACGCAAGTTGCTTCTGCTCCGACAGCGTTCTAAGGCAATTGTAGGGAAAAAAATAATGTTACGGACCCGGGAGAGAAGGGTAATATTTCGAGAAAAACAGTGAGAACAGCAAAGAAATTGACAAAACTGCATAGCGCCCCTTTAATATGTTGTTGTTCTAAAGCTACATTTCTACATTTCCTACATTTCTTCTTCTTCTTGTCTTCATGTCGTCGAGTTTCTCAACTCAAAGGAGGTTGAAGTTGTCCACTCTAATTGGCTGAAAGGAGGCCAAAGTTTCTGGCCCCCTTTTGTATCTCTTGCAAAGCTGCGTAGGGCAGCTAAAGATGGGGTGATGCTGACTGGACTCTATTCAGAGTCTGTGTAATGTATTCACATGGTATAGTAATGCTTCATTCTCAAATTCCACAATTCCACACTTATTGAATTGAAACCTTACTGCAAAAGTAACCTAATAAGGACCCCTTCCATTTACACCTAATCTGCATTTGTGTTTACAGACGTGTAAGAGATTGCCTGTGCAAAGCTGCTAGAGGCTATAATTACTTCTGATCTAAACACTGAAGATGAGGACAACAGGCCAGAATACATGAAGAGAAATAGGTAGGAGTGGTCCATAATTTCCTTCAAAGCATTTCAATGGCTGTGTCAAAAGTTACAATACACCTGGGCAAACAATTAGGCCACCAGCTAGAAGGCCTTACAATGCACCGCCCAACCTCCTGACAAAAGCAACTTTTTTAAAATCTATTAAATATAATTTAGTATTCATTGCGATGACAAACTGACATCCCAATGTAATCAATGTTAGAGGCTGTAGAAGAATAGTGAGCAGCAGTGAAGAGGAGGAGGAGGAAGAGGAGCAAGGGAGGACTGCTGCACCTCGTGCCCCAACCAAAAAGAAATCTTATACTCTACTTGCACCAGCCCACTGCATCCCATCTCTTGATGGTAGGCCTGTTAGTTGTTACAGTAGTTTCCATTAATCTTTTATTAAGCATATGGGTGAATCTCACATAACGGCCAATTGCACCTTTGTGACAGCTCTAGGTGAAGGGAGTCAGCCAGCTGGTCAAGGTTTTTGGTCCCCAGGCCATATTTCAGAGACCACAGTTGATGATCCTCCTTCTGATGCAAACAGCTCTGCAGCAGGTCTCTGGGACTCTCCCCCTTCAGCGAACATCACAGCGGCTAGTCCAACACTGTGGTCACCAGTCTCCACTACAAACAGCCCGATAGCTAGTCAAAGTCAATGGGCTACGCCTCCTATTGACACCTCAACCCATGCAGCAGCTGGCAGGAGTCAGTCATCAGACCAAACTGGATATCAAGTAAGAAGGGCAAGAAAGCTATTCTATAGCTCATGGGGGGGGGGGGGGCGGGGAATTTGCTTTGGTATAGGTGTGAGGAGATTAAAACATATTTTCCTTTTCTTTTAGAATACCCCACAAGTACGTGACACACAAAACAGGTCTTCTCGTGAGGCTGTGCCTACAGGTAGGAATTCTACAAAGTGATCTCTCTTGGTTTACTCTAACATACTAGCCTGACAAGCCAGTCCCACATCAGATGTTGGGTCTGGGAACTCACCATTGGCAGGGCTCAATCTGAGGGGCAGGATAAACTGTCTTTCAAATTCCCTCTGCACGCAATAGGATAGCACTACAACCAACCAGAGCAATGCTAGTTGATATATTAAGCTTTTGCCGTATCTGGTCGGCAAAACTCCGAACACATCTTCCTTTTTTTTAAGAATGACTCCAGTGCTTCCAAGTCTTCCAAAGTTGCGGCCAAAGCCGTTTAGAAAGACCGCTGTTCGCCAGCAGCAGCAGGGAAGTAGCATGGAAATCACGCGGAAC
This sequence comes from Perca flavescens, assembly GCF_004354835.1. NCBI lineage: Eukaryota > Metazoa > Chordata > Actinopteri > Perciformes > Percidae > Perca > Perca flavescens. Next base: position 34,938,767 of record NC_041344.1, read on the forward strand.
CGTTGCAACGCTGCCGTCATTATGTTAAGCTCACCCACCGACTCTATACACGATGTGATTGGCCTGAGCAGAATTCTTTTTTTCCAGCTCACAAGCCAACGGAGAGTTGCTAGACTGACACTGGCTGCAAATTACATTAGCTGCTGCTAGGGTGCGTCTAGATTTCTAGGCTACTGACATTCAGTATCTACGTACAATATTTTGCTACTAATCTGCTATGCCTACTTTTTCTTTTGTCTTACAGCAATTGCCAAGGAGATCCTCATCCAACTTGATTCTATCAGAGAACAGCAGTTGCTCATCCTGGTGCAGCTCCAAAAAGTCTCCAGCAGTCAAGCAGTTCCAGACGCCTCGCCAGACCCAACACATTTTGGGCTCCCACTTTCAACTATTGAGGCGCTACAACATTTAGAGGAGACATTAAAGAATCCAGAAGAGAAGAAGAATTTGGTGAGTTAAATGATGCATTAATCAGATCATTCCTAAAAGTCAGTCCCCACACTCATGCTATATTCCTTAAATAACTAACATGTCATTTGTTTCAGACTGTTCTCCTTGGAATGGTTGGAGGCATGACTCTTAAAGACACCGTGGGGCGGGTCCTGAAAAGAGCAATGAACACCTCGCTGGCTAGACTCATTAATTGGAGTGGGGCCAACGGAAAGCCTGCATTCAAAGGACTCATTTTGAAAAGTGTGGTTCTGGGTGAGTGTTATTGCTGGATAACTGCAATGTGGTGATATCCAAATTAAGTGTTGGTGGTTACCAAGTAACATCACATGGTCATGCTGCCCTCTTCTGTCTTCTGTTTTTCTTCTAGCCTCTGATAGTGATGGTGGCCGAAGCCAGAGAGCGAACAGGCAGACAGTGTAGACTACGCCTGTGTATGTATTTGGACCATGGTCGGGAACTACAGCTCCACACAGAAAGGCAGGACACAGCTGGTCCGTTTTCAATGAACTGGATCTCATTGTTATATAGACATTTGTTGCACTCAGTATATTTTCCATCACCTGAAACTGCAAGTTACAATGATCAAGTTTCTCATGGGAACGAGCAGGGCAAATCTTATTGTTTCATGTTACTGTACAATCATATTATATACTGCGAGAGAAAGGAAAATCTGTGGCATTTCTCTTAAGTTGGATGCGTGAGAAAAAATTAACCCTTGTGTTGTCCTCGGGTCAAATTTGACCCATTTTTATATCAGAATTATGAGTTTCTTTGAAACAAATTGCCCCAAAATAACATGAATGCGTGGATGTATGTTGTATGGAAGCCATGTAACATTCTTGGCAGGTAAAATTAATGATTACTTTCATTAAATTGTGGGTTTGTTTCTTTTTTTTTTCAATTTTATAGCATTTGAAATAAACTGATCCACTCAACATCCTCTGATCTTAACTTTCAGGCAAAGTAATTCACAATTTCTGTATTTTTTTTTTTTAAGAAATAGGTTTTATGACAGTTTAAATTATGATTATTGACCATTTTATTTAAAAAAACGTCAAAAGTGACAAACGTTTCAAAGATTTTTCAATTTTGACCTGGAAGGACAACAAGCTCACGGTCTATGGGAAGACAAAACAAGGTTTAAATGATGCCAAAATCACAAGTTTCATGTCTTCCCACCTACCTGACAACTGGATGTGAACACCATATTAATTGTAGCCCATTTAAAAATATGCATACATAATGAGTTGTCTATGAGAAATAAATAAATAGGGATTGTTCAAACAATATGGTTAAAAAAAGGCTATATTTTTCATTGTGTGTAAAATGTCAAGTCAGAATGAAGTGTGGTTCAATAAAAAAAAATGCATTAAACATGAAAACTGTCTTCCTTGGTTTTATTTTTTAATTTATCTTGCATAAAGAACATGAATGGATATCAATAAAGTTTAAATAAGCCCAAACAAGGAACTGGATTGGAGGGGGAATTACGTCATCTCACTCGGGGTTCCGCAATCGGGCCACATTAAAACAGAGCGCTCGTAGAGCAATCGGACCTAGATTCATGCCGAGGATCAGCCAAGTGTTTTAGCCTTAATCGGGCCGCTTTTGGACCGCACAATTTTTGCTTGGTAGCTGGGGATGAGGGCTCCTAAAGGAACAAGATAGATCTTGATTTACAATCCACAAATGTTTTTGACCATGTCATGTGGAAATGATATGTGTGTGTGTTATTCACACACACACACACACACACACACACACACACACACACACACATACACATATATATATATATATATATATATATATATATATATATATATATATATATATATATATATATATATATATATAAAACAACAATATACATGTAAATGAACAGGAATGAATTACAAATGATTACAATATAGTAACAGTTACAAATACTGTACCAATACAATAATGAATGCATGACTCACTCCCAAAGTTGCTTTGCAGCATATTTGGATTTCAGAAACAGTGGTTCCTTTTCAGACCTAAAGTGGATCAGCTGCCAGGTTTCCTCTGGCGTCCCTGTGTGACACAGGATGGTAAATGTACAGTAAAACGACAAAATAATATTTATGCCTAGCTACAGTTGTCTTCCCCCCCAACAACAAAGCACATAGCAGGGCAGGACTTATACAGAAAAACAACAAATATGTATGTCTCCCCTTCCCCACAGCAAAGCACATAGCTAGCTAGTGGCTACAGTTACGTCCCCCCCCAAAATAAAACACATCGTGACTAGCTAGAGTTGTCTCTCCCCCCAGAACAAAGCACATAACGTTAGCTAGCAGGACTGGACTTGTACAAAAAACTGTAGATATGCATGGAGTCCATTCAAATTAAATGTGGGGCTGTTGTGCAAATCAGCAATGTAACATTAGCATAGCAAACTAGCGATTTTTAAAAACGTTTCAATTACGAACATGGTTGCAAGTATATATGTACAGGACTGTGTATATAAATAAATTTTTTAAGCCGAGAATACTTACATTTATGGGTCTCTCTGGTCGACCTGGCAGCCATGTTTCTTGTTGTGCAATGTATGCAATGTACCCCTGCTGGCGAAGTAAGCTTGCGCCCTTACTTGGTCGGAAAGGGACATCTGACCCTCCCCCTAGCCCCTATCCCTCGATCAAGACGAGGATTCGGACAGCACTAGCTCTCACATGAACGCGCACAACAAGGGATAAGACAAAGGGGAAGGGATAAGGGGAGGATTCGGATTCAGCCTAAGTCTAGTCTTCAGCCTGAGCCTGCCTGTTTTTAATATATATGTTAAAGTCTGGATAATATATGTTGTTTGTATATGTTGTTTGTATATCTGGAGTTGTAACAAAAATTATTTCCCCCTGGGATTATTAAAGTATTTCTGATTCTGATTCTGATTAGTTTGAGTTAACGTTATTTTTGACTGAATCACTCAGTCAGCTAGCAGTTAGCCCAATTAGCTGTTAGCTAAACTAACGTTAGCTTCCCGGCGGAGGCTAACGGCAGAAGCGTGAAACAGATCGTGATTCGTGCAGTGTCGTAAATCCTCGTGACGGATCGTGCAGGCAGCACACAGATCAGGGCTCTCCCCCAGGAAATCGCAACAGTCAAGGAACATGTCAAGGAACCCAGATAGCAATTTATCTTTGGCCCAAATGTGGCCCACATATGCAGTTCTCTTATGGCCCACATTTGGCCTTGAATGACGGCGCTGACCTCAGGTGAGTGTGGCTCCCGAAACTCAGCCACAGGTCCCCCTAATGTGGGCCAGATCTTAGGCCCAAATGTGGCCCACGTATGCCGTTCTCTTATGGCCCACATTTGGCCTTGAATGACGGCGCTGACCCTAGGTGAGTGTGGCTCCCGAAACTCAGCCACAGGTCCCCCTTATGAGGGCCAGATCTTTAGCCCAAATATGGCCCACATTTGGCCTTGAATGACGCGCTGACCTCAGGTGAGTGTGGCTCCCGAAACTCAGCCACAGGTCCCCCTAATGTGGGCCAGATCTTTGGCCCAAATGTGGCCCATGTATGCCGTTCTCTTATGGCCCACATTTGGCCTTGAATGACGGCGCTGACCTCAGGTGAGTGTGGCTCCCGAAACTCAGCCACAGGTCCCCCTTATGAGGGCCAGATCTTTAGCCCAAATATGGCCCACATTTGGCCTTGAATGACGGCGCTGACCTCAGGTGAGTGTGGCTCCCGAAACTCAGCCACAGGTCCCCCTAATGTGGGCCAGATCTTTGGCCCAAATGTGGCCCACGTATGCCGTTCTCTTATGGCCCACATTTGGCCTTGAATGACGGCGCTGACCCAGGGTGAGTGTGGCTGCCGAAACTCAGACACAGGTCCCCCTTATGTGGGCCAGATCTTTGGCCCATGCAGTTCTCTTATGGTCCACATTTGGCCTTGAATGATGGCATTGACTGATCAGATGAGTGCGGCTGCTAAAACTCAGACACGTGTCCATCTTATATGGGCCATATGTCTGGAGTGTTGTGGATCAGGTGTGGGCCAAATCATGGCCAGAGGAATTTACCACAGCTTTACCAAAATACCTACTTAATTACTTTATCAAAGTAGTGAAACTTATTACATCAGATTACTTTTTGATTAGTATTCTAACATGTTTCAAACCGGGCTATACAGCTGAATAACAGTGTATTTAAACCAGGCAGTTTAAACCTCACAATAGTACCAACATAGTCAGACTTATAAAAATGCAATGCAATAGCTACATATAAGCTTTTTAATCAAAAAGAATATTTTCATATGTAACTCCATTGTAATAACCAATATTTGATAAGTAACTCTAAATTAATTACATTTTTCCTCAGTGACTCTAGCAGCTAAAACATTTATTTTGCTCTCGAACAGTGGTCTATAGAAACACAGGATATTACTGAACCAGCAGCTATCAGGGTGTGGTGGATGACTTATGTGCATTCACAGACTCAAGCAGTTAAGAAGAATGTAACCACAAGTTGTGATACTTACCAGCTCTAACCCTGCACACTCAGTTATTGAAAATAACTGTCTGAAAAAAATCAGACAGGTGTATGGTAAAAGTTAGATGAAAATAAAGTGTTTAGGCAGCTTTGACTGAATTTTGTAATGCTTTTTATTTGCATGTGCTCTTCATACATAACCAATATATATATATATATATATATATATATATATATATATATATATATATATATATATATATATATATATTAACTCTGGAGCTAACTCTGGAGCTTAGCAACAACAAAAAAAGAAGAGGGTGGATAAAGAAAAATAATTAAAAGGGTGATAGAATGCGAAACCGATTTCAACATGTCATAATTGAAAAATTACAGTTTGAAGTTAATAGGACATACATAGAACCTACAAATCCTATTGAACAAAACTAAAAGTTGACGTCAACTTCTCAAATCCGCCTCATTTGGCTCTACCTTCTATCTTTGTAACGCCCCAAAATTTACATAGGCCACTAACTGATCTGAGGTCAGTCAGTCTTTTAAATCTAGTTCGTGCAGATTTCTGCTATTCCATTACAAAATTAACTTCTGAGACTTTATTTAATTTGTAAAGCTCAAATATGGGCCGTTTTATGAAAATTGATGGCTAATTACAAATTTGGTAAGACAGTGTCGGACTTTACGAGCTCCACAATCTGCCGGGACAGGTGGCGGCTGCTGGCCAGGTTTTCTGCCTTCCCTGTCGGCCTCTCCCCCTTCACAGACCCCTGAGCTGGAGCTGTGTCAGGGTCTCCCACACGAGCTGCGCTGTGTACTTTAGAAAAGAAGAAAGTTTGGAGGTTTTGCAAGGATATTGAAAATTAACCATGGTTGTAAATGCAGTGTTCCAGACTGTACAACGGAAGAGCCTACAGGCCGAGAGAGAAGTGTTTAGAACGAGTATATCAGACAAAAGGGAGTTGTGGATCTAACGCAGCGCCGCAGTGGACAGGCTTGCAGGGGTTCACTCTCCTCTCCCCGCGCTTACTAGCTACAAGGTGAGTTGTGATTCTTTGGTGGAGGTTTTTTTATGTCGCAAGAGTAACATTAGAACAACACTATTTATAATGAGTATACTATATATAGTATATATATATATATATATATATATATATATATATATATATATATATATATATATATATATACATATATATATGTATATGTGTATATATATGTGTATATGTATATATGTGTATATATGTATATGTGTGTATATGTATATATATATGTGTATATATGTATATGTGTGTATATATATGTATATGTGTATATATATGTATATGTGTGTATATATGTATATGTGTGTATATATATGTATATGTGTGTATATATGTATATGTATATGTGTGTATATGTATATGTGTATATATATATATATATATATATATATATATATAAGTGTTGAAACTTTTTTATTTTGTCTCTGCTAAGCCGCTGCGGCTCGCGCCTGGGCATGTAACAGACAGTGTGTCTGTGTTTGTGTATGCGGGGTGTGTGTGTTTGTGTGTGTGCAGGGCAGCAGTGTGTGTGTGTCTGAAATATGAGAATTGCTGTATCGTCTCCAATGTATTGTCTATGTGGTTCCTCAACCAGTCAGCACGCAGCTCATCTAAATATTCAGACCATCTCATATTTGGAAGAAAAGCTGTCGTTCCAAATAGAGCCATTACACAGGGATGCATAAAGGCCCAAAAAAAATAGCACCTGGGCAGTGCAATCTACAATTGACAAAAACAAAATAATTTTTAGACCAGGTTATTTGTTGCACGCTGCCTGGCACGCCGTCCTCCATCTCTATTTCCAGCAAGATGAAGCCATCTCTTAACCCATTGCTCAACTTCTTGGTCAGTGGATGTTGCAGTCAGGCGGTTTCTTCTCACTGCCTCTAAAATGAGATACAGCAAGAATACCGTTGCATGGTTAGATTCAGTATCCTAAAAATGTCAGAAGTTATACATTTTTGTAGGCTTACTGAAGTCACCTTGCTTACAGCAAAGATTTTACTCTAACAAAAAGGACCATCTACATATATACATCATATCCATACTGTTAGGGTTAGGGTTAGATAAAACTGTGAAAAGTGGAAAGCAGCACCCATGGGACTTAAAAAACACAAAAAAAAAGACAAAAACAACATAAGTATGCTGCAGCTTCAACTTCCACCTCTTTTACTTCTGACAGTACCACTACTACAAGCAGTACATGCCAAATGCGCTAAAAGTTAATGAAATCTGTGACAAAATCCTACACCAACAAGACTCACCATTAATTACTCCTTTAAGAGTAAGGGTCTTAAACGCTCCTTTGCCATTAACTCCTTTCCAGTTCAGCTGTCTGGCAACTTCATTGGTCAAGAGGTATCCCATCATCCTCCAAACAGTATCCTTGACAGCTGTACCCCCTCTTTGTGCCAAGGTAGTTGTCTAATAGAAAAGGGAAAAGAAAGGCACCAGTAATTAAATGACTCATAAGCAATCAACATTTATAGTAAATCAGAATTTACCATAGATCATCCACACAGTATAATCTACAAAAACAAGCTATAATAGGGATAAAAAGAAACAACATACTTACATTTACATAAGATGTACTGATATTGTCATGACTTGGGGTGTTTGAGGTGTATGTCACAGATTGAAGGAAATGTGGGTAAAATTTTGAATTTGAACGTGTTTTAAATCATAGCTAGATCAATAGATAGGTAGATAGATTTCAGTTCTTCTCCGTGAACCATCACCTTATCGTGGTGGAGAGGTTTGTGTGTCTCTGTGAACCTGAGGGCTGTGTTGTCTGGAGCTTTGTGCTCCTGGTAGGGTCTCCCAAGGCAAAGTGGTCTCAGGTGAGGGGCCAGACAAAGAATGGTTCAAAAACCCCAATGAAGAAGCAAGGTAGAGATGGAGTGACCCTGCCCGGAGGAAGCCCGGGGCCCCCGTCTGGAGCCAGGCCCAGACGGCGGGCTCGTCGGCCGGGCGCCGGGGGGCGGGTTTGCCACGGAGCCCGGCCGGGCACAGCCCGAACAAGCTACGTGGCTCCCATCTCTCCAGCCCATGGGCCCACCACCTGTGGGAGGAACCGTTGGGGTCGGGTGCGATGCCACATGGGTGGCAGTGAAGGTCAGAAGCCTCGACGGACCAGACCCGGGCGGCAGACGCTGGCTCTGGGGACGTGGAACGTCACCTCTCTGTGGGGAAGGAGCCGGAACTGGTGCGGGAGGTGGGCGCTACCGGTTAGATCTGGTGGGGCTTACCTCACGCACAGTCTCGGTTCTGGAACCATACTCCTGGATAGGGGTTGGACTCTTTTTCTTCTCCGGAGTTGCCCAGGGTGTGAGGCGCCGGGCGGGTGTGGGGATACTCACAAGCCCCGGCTGGCGCCGCTGTGTTGGAGTTTACCCGGTGGACGAGAGGGTCGCCTCCCCACGCCTGCGGGTTGTGGGGGAAAACTCTGACTGTTGTTTGTGCATATGCACCAAACAGGAGTTCGGAGTATTCGGCCTTCTTGGAGACCTTGACTGGAGTCCTGCATGGGGCTCCAGTGGGGGACTCCATTGTTCTGCTGGGGACTTCAACGCGCTGCGTGGGCAATGATGGAGACACCTGGAGGCGTGATTGGGAGGAACGGCCTCCCTGATCTAAACCAGAGTGGTTGTTTGTTGTTGGACTTCTGTGCTAGTCATGGATTGTCTATAACGAACACCATGTTCGAACATAGGGATGCTCATAAGTGTACCTGGTACCAGAGCACCCTAGGCCGAAGGTCAATGATCGATTTCATAATCGTTTCATCTGATCTGAGGCCGTATGTTTTGGACACTCGGGTGAAGAGAGGGGCAGAGCTGTCAACCGATCACCATCTGGTGGTGAGTTGGGTCAGGGGTGGGGGAAGACTCTGGACAGACCTGGTAAGCCCAAGCGTGTAGTGCGGGTAAATTGGGAACGTCTGGAGGAGGCCCCTGTCCGACAGACTTTCAACTCACACCTCCGGCGGAGCTTTTCGTGCATCCCTGTGGAGGCTGGGGGCATTGAACCCAGTGGACAATGTTCAAAGTTTCCATTGCTGAAGCTGCGGCGAGGAGCTGTGGTCTTAGGATCTTAGGTGCCTCAAGGGGCGGTAACCCACGAACACCGTGGTGGACACCAGTGGTCAGGGAAGCCGTCCGACTGAAGAAGGAGTCCTTCCGGGATATGTTATCTCGGAGGACTCCGGAGGCAGTTGCAGGGTACCGGAAGGGCCCGAAGGGCTGCAGCCTCTGCCGTGAAAGAGGCAAAGCAGCGGGTGTGGGAGAAGTTTGGAGAAGACATGGAGAAGGACTTTCGGTCGGCACCAAAGTGTTTCTGGAAAACTGTTCGCCACCTCAGGAGGGGGAGCGGGGAACCATCCAAGCTGTGTACAGTAAGGATGGGACACTGTTGACCTCCACTGAGGAGGTAATAGGGCGGTGGAGGGAGCACTTTGAGGAACTCCTGAATCCGACTAATACGCCCTCTATGTTAGAGGCAGAGCTGGAGGATAACGGGGATTGTCGTCGATTTCCCAGGCGGAAGTCACTGATGTAGTCAAACAACTACACAGTGGCAAAGCCCCGGGATTGATGAGATCCGTCCAGAAATGCTCAAGGCTCTGGGTGTGGAGGGGTTGTCCTGGTTGACACGCCTCTTCAACATTGCGTGGAAGTCTGGGGACGGTGCCAAAGGAGTGGCAGACTGGGGTGGTGGTTCCTCTCTTTTAAAAAGGGGGACCAGAGGGTGTGTGCCAATTATAGGGGTATCACACTTCTCAGCCTCCCTGGTAAAGTCTACTCCAAGGTGCTGGAAAGGAGGGTTCGGCCGATAGTCGAACCTCGGGTTGAGGAGGAACAATGCGGATTCCGTCCTGGTCGTGGAACAACGGACCAGCTCTTCACTCTCGCAAGGATCCTGGAGGGAGCCTGGGAGTATGCCCAAATGGTCTACATGTGTTTTGTGGATTTGGAGAAGGCGTATGACCGGGTCCCCCGGGAGATACTGTGGGAGGTGCTGCGGGAGTATGGGGTGAGGGGGTCTCTACTCAGGGCCATCCAATCTCTGTATGACCAAAGTGAGAGCTGTGTCCGGGTTCTCGGTAGTAAGTCGGACTCGTTTCAGGTGAGGGTTGGCCTCCGCCAGGGCTGCGCTTTGTCACCAATCCTGTTTGTAATATTTATGGACAGGATATCGAGGCGTAGTCGGGGTGGGGAGGGGTTGCAGTTTGGTGGGCTGGGGATCTCATCGCTGCTCTTTGCAGATGATGTGGTCCTGATGGCATCATCGGCCTGCGACCTTCAGCACTCACTGGATCGGTTCGCAACCGAGTGTGAAGCGGTTGGGATGAGGATCAGCACCTCTAAATCGGAGGCCATGGTTCTCAGCAGGAAACCGATGGAATGCCTTCTCCAGGTAGGGAATGAGTCCTTACCCCAAGTGAAGGAGTTCAAGTACCTTGGGGTTTTGTTCGCGAGTGAGGGGACAATGGAGCGGGAGATTGGTCGGAGAATCGGCGCAGCGGGTGCGGTATTGCATTCAATCTATCGCACCGCCAGGACGAAAAAAGAGCTGAGCCAGAAGGCAAAGCTCTCGATCTACCGGTCAGTTTTCGTTCCTACCCTCACCTATGGTCATGAAGGCTGGGTCATGACCGAAAGAACGAGATCCAGGGTACAAGCGGCGAAATGGGTTTCCTCAGGAGGGTGGCTGGCGTCTCCCTTAGAGATAGGGTGAGAAGCTCAGTCATCCGTGAGGAGCTCGGAGTAGAGCCGCTGCTCCTTTGCGTCGAAAGGAGCCAGTTGAGGTGGTTCGGGCATCTGGTAAGGATGCCCCCTGGGCGCCTCCCTAGGGAGGTGTTCCAGGCACGTCCAGCTGGGAGGAGGCCTCAGGGAAGACCCAGGACTAGGTGGAGGGATTATATCTCCAACCTGGCCTGGGGGAACTCGGGATCCCCAGTCGGAGCTGGTTAATGTTGCTCGGGAAAGGGAAGTTTGGGGTCCCCTGCTGGAGCTGCTCCCCCCGCGACCCGACACCGGATAAGCGGACGAAGATGGATGGATGGATGGATGGATAGATTTCAGTTTTGCAGTTGCTCATATACGTATATGTAAATAAATAAATAAATAGATGGATCAAAGGATGTTAAACAAAAAACAATACAAAGCGTGGTGTGAAACAGGATGCGCATTTGCTTAATAAAATATACATTACCAGATTTTTCTTGAACTCCTGATCCTGCAACTGCCCCTCCAAAACCTGCAGATCATGTAGGCTTGCCATAGGAAATGTTTCTGGTGGCAGATATGAGCTCTCCTCTGCAGTCCCCTTTAAGTCATACACCAGTTTCACCAATATTCCCATCTGTTCCTTAATCACTTCTTGATTGGTCAGGATGGTTCGTATCACAGCTAAAGCAAAAACATTAGATAAAATGGTATCTATGTAGTAGAGGTACGTATATACATTGCATGCATGCAGGCTTTTTTTTCATGATGTTGACCCTTATTGATTGTTTGAGGTACATTTCGGTTGCTTTTTGTGTTTAGCATTAAATACACATCTTGTTTGATGGCAAAGACTTTGCTCACAAATGTTAAGAATGGCATTGCTAGTATAGTTAATTTCTCACATTCGCTGAAGTCTGCATTTCGGGGACGTGTTGGTGTGGTTTTGGTTCTTGAATCAATCACTGCCAAAAAGAGAACAAGACAGCATCAGAGTTTAAATTGTAAAGTGTAGAACCCTATCAAAAACTAAAGGCTCTTACAACCAATCTGTTTAGGAAAGCATGAATGGTGTCGGGGATAGTAAACTTTAATTAAGTTTATCTGATTGGATAAGTGCAACCCAGCTTCTTCAAGTCTTGTACTAATATAATTTTGTGTCATCTTCATATGATACCAAAACTACTTCATATGTTACTGAAGTATGATATAAATATGATAATATGTCAAACTTGGGCAAGAGTTCTTATAGAATATTAGATGTTTTATGAGTGATGTTCTTTGTTTCTATCTAAGGATATACTTTTAGTATTTTTACTTCAAAATAAGTCTCTCTTTCATGTAAACTTTGTCAGTTTAAGGTAAATTAGTAGCGGCCCATCCATGTGCCCTTTTTTTTTAAACATATTTTTACATAGCTGTTGGATGTGAATATTTACTAGAATTTACTTACATATGCTGGAATGGTCATTACTGGCCAGAGAAGGTGTGTTTCTTCCAGTGAGAGCTATAGTAAAAGAAACAAGAGTAAGCTATACCACAGATAAGGATATTAAGAGGAAGATACAATAAATAAAATGTTTTCTCACATTCAACATCCTCTCTCACTCTTGATGCCTGGGCTGGTGTTCTGTTGCACCTTCTTTCAGGGCACACTACAGAGACAAATAACAGGACGCGTGACGATGTGACATCAAGCAAGCCCCTCATTTGGGGTTTTAATGACTATGGTGGAGACTGGAAAGCTCTCTTAGTTGTTCAACTGGGTTCAAATCTGTTGAGGCCATATAATTCATTTAATTTTCAGTCATAGGTCAAATAAGCATTTTATTATTTGTAAACAGCACTCTCTAACAGTCATACTCACATTGACTAATTTCAGTCCTTTGAGTGCCTGAGCTTCCTGCATGTAAAGCTGTAGAGACAAAAACATGTCTGTGTTATAATTATTAATATGTTTATATCGAAAAAAAGACAATGTTCTTACATTGTGAAAACAGGGGGCACGAGTGTATCAGCATGTCCACTGGGGCAAGGTCTGGAGGGCTGGGTAGGGTGGATGGTCCCTGCCTCTCACTTTCACTGTCATCATCATCCTCATGGATTGGGTTCTTTTTCCTGCATTAGCAAAAAGTTAAAGATGATCAAATAAGAAAGAAGGAATTATGAAAGGCTGTTACATGAGCTTCACAGAACCTTTCAGTTGTAGCTCTATTGCTCCCTCTGTACAATGTTCTAAATCTTGTGGTATTATTGCACTTTTAAAGCCATCTTCAGTTTAGCATTAGCTTTTAAAAAAACCTTTACCAGTGTGTACCCGTCATTTTAATCTTAATCTTATTTAATAGCATTTCATTCTTAAATGCAACTCAAAACACAGTACATTCAACATAAAAACAACATTAATTTAATAGTGCACATAAAGAAAAGATGAATAGAATATAGACTGTGTCACTCATGTCAACATAGAGCAGATACGTGATTTCAGATTGAACAGTGAACTCAGCACAGCAGGAATGACGGAGGACCTTGACATTTTGCCGTGATTGCTAAAAAAACAAAAAACAGCCAATGTCGAAAATGTTCAGTTAACGTGACTTGTGGTGCCAGTATACCTTATATATATAACGGCTGTGTTAACCAGCTTCCCACATTAGAAGGAAAAGAGAACAAAAGAGTGGTGGGGGACTTTGCCGCGGCAAAGAAGAAAAAAGCGCCATTTACCCAGCTGCTGAACTTAAGTGTCTTAAGTTAACCGCCCTGTCTTTTTGGGAGGGTCTGTTTGAAGACCAGTAACGTTAGCTATGTCAACTAAAATACTATCTGGAACTAACTGAGTTCAATTAAAGACAAACTGAATACCGTGATTCGGGTATTTCTTGTGCTTTTTAAAATAATAAACACCTTTTCTAGTATACGCATATGACGGTTTAATAAAATAACTTTTAATTAATTTACAGATATACTCACACAGTAGGTGCTCACTGATCCTTCGCTCGCTGTCAAGAGGGAAAGAGAGAAAATCCACCCGCGAACTGAAGATGCCGTTAGACGTGTCCACGTCAGGACGTGCCTCGTGGCCCGCCTATTTTCTTGCCTTATGCTGCCTCTGATTGGCCTATTCTAACCCTAACCAATCCCCACTCCTCATGCCTAAACCAATTTGAAAACCGCATTTACCGCATAGACAGTATGATTTACCCAATGGATTTACCCAATAGACCGTAGGATTTACCCATAGACAGCATATAAGGATTTACCCTATACTGTCTATGGATATACTGTCTATGGATTTACCGTCCATCCATCATGCCATCCATGCCCACTGACATCTATAAAAGGGGGCTTTGGCTTCCGCTTTCGCTCCGCGGGTTGTCGGGGGCTATGGCGCAGGGGAGGACTTCGTCATGCTTGCAGTTTTAGTTTTAGTTGTTTTTCACTTATTTATTTTACCATCATACCAGTGCTCTTGTGTGTATGGAGCACTGATCAGCACATAGACCATAACATTGTTTTATTATATTATTCATTCTACAGAAACGCCCACTTTTAAGATAACACTTAAAATGTATTTATTTTTTTTACATTTAAACTTAGGTTACTGTATTGGTTAACCCTTGCTTTATGAATCCACATAAATGAGATCATATGGATTTTAAATTGTTTGTTCATTTAGTCAAAACTGGTGTTACCAAAAAAAGCTAGGCAGAGATGGAGTGACCCTGCCCGGAGGAAGCCGGGGCCCCCGTCTGGAGTCAGGCCCAGACGGCGGGCTCGTCGGCGAGCGCCTGGTGGCCGGGTTTGCCACGGAGCCCGGCCGGGCACAGCCCGAACAAGCTACGTGGCTCCCATCTCTCCAGCCCATGGGCCCACCACCTGTGGGAGGAACCGTTGGGGTCGGGTGCGATGCCACATGGGTGGCAGTGAAGGTCAGGGGCCTCGACGGACCAGACCCGGGCGGCAGACGCTGGCTCTGGGGACGTGGAACGTCACCTCTCTGTGGGGGAAGGAGCCGGAACTGGTGCGGGAGGTGGAGCGCTACCGGTTAGATCTGGTGGGGCTTACCTCTCACGCACATTCTTGGTTCTGGAACCATACTCCTGGATAGGGGTTGGACTCTTTTCTTCTCCGGAGTTGCCCAGGGTGTGAGGCGCCGGGCGGGTGTGGGGATACTCACAAGCCCCGGCTGAGCGCCGCTGTGTTGGAGTTTACCCGGTGGACGAGAGGGTCGCCTCCCCCACGCCTGCGGGTTGTGGGGGAAAACTCTGACTGTTGTTTGTGCATATGCACCAAACAGGAGTTCGGAGTATTCGGCCTTCTTGGAGACCTTGACTGGAGTCCTGCATGGGGCTCCAGTGGGGACTCCATTGTTCTGCTGGGGGACTTCAACGCACACGTGGGCAATGATGGAGACACCTGAGAGGCGTGATTGGGAGGAACGGCCTCCCTGATCTAAACCAGAGTGGTTGTTTGTTGTTGGACTTCTGTGCTAGTCATGGATTGTCTATAACGAACACCATGTTCGAACATAGGGATGCTCATAAGTGTACCTGGTACCAGAGCACCCTAGGCCGAAGGTCAATGATCGATTTCATAATCGTGTCATCTGATCTGAGGCCGTATGTTTTGGACACTCGGGTGAAGAGGGGCAGAGCTGTCAACCGATCACCATCTGGTGGTGAGTTGGGTCAGGGGGTGGGGAAGACTCTGGACAGACCTGGTAAGCCCAAACATGTAGTGCGGGTAAATTGGGAACGTCTGGAGGAGGCCCCTGTCCAACAGACTTTCAACTCACACCTCCGGCGGAGCTTTTCGTGCATCACTGTGGAGGCTGGGGGCATTGAACCCGAGTGGACAATGTTCAAAGTTTCCATTGCTGAAGCTGCGGCGAGGAGCTGTGGTCTTAGGGTCTTAGGTGCCTCAAGGGGCGGTAACCCACGAACACCGTGGTGGACACCGGTGGTCAGGGAAGCCGTCCGACTGAAGAAGGAGTCTTTCCGGGATATGTTATCCCGGAGGACTCCGGAGGCAGTTGCAGGGTACCGAAGGGCCCGAAGGGCCCGAAGGGCTGCAGCCTTTGCCGTGAAAGAGGCAAAGCAGCGGGTGTGGGAGAAGTTTGGAGAAGACATGGAGAAGGACTTTCGGTCGGGACACCAAAGTGCTTCTGGAAAACTGTTCGCCACCTCAGGAGGGGGAAGCGGGGAACCATCCAAGCTGTGTACAGTAAGGATGGGACACTGTTGACCTCAACTGAGGAGGTAACAGGGTGGTGGAAGGAGCACTTTGAGGAACTCCTGAATCCGACTAATACGCCCTCTATGTTAGAGGCAGAGCTGGAGGATAATGGGGGATTGTCGTCGATTTCCCAGGCGGAAGTCACTGATGTAGTCAAACAACTACACAGTGGCAAAGCCCCGGGGATTGATGAGATCCGTCCAGAAATGCTCAAGGCTCTGGGTGTGGAGGGGCTGTCCTGGTTGACACGCCTCTTCAACATTGCGTGGAAGTCTGGGGACGGTGCCAAAGGAGTGGCAGACTGGGGTGGTGGTTCCCCTTTTAAAAAAGGGGGACCAGAGGGTGTGTGCCAATTATAGGGGTATCACACTTCTCAGCCTCCCTGGTAAAGTCTACTCCAAGGTGCTGGAAAGGAGGGTTCGGCCGATAGTCGAACCTTGGGTTGAGGAGGAACAATGCGGATTCCGTCCTGGTCGTGGAACAACGGACCAGCTCTTCACTCGCAAGGATCCTGGAGGGAGCCTGGGAGTATGCCCAACCGGTCTACATGTGTTTTGTGGATTTGGAGAAGGCGTATGACCGGGTCCCCCGGGAGATACTGTGGGAGGTGCTGCGGGAGTATGGGGTGAGGGGTCTCTACTCAGGGCCATCCAATCTCTGTATGACCAAAGTGAGAGCTGTGTCCGGGTTCTCGGTAGTAAGTCGGACTCGTTTCAGGTGAGGGTTGGCCTCCGCCAGGGCTGCGCTTTGTCACCAATCCTGTTTGTAATATTTATGGACAGGATATCGAGGCGTAGTCGGGGTGGGGAGGGGTTACAGTTTGGTGGGCTGGGGATCTCATCGCTGCTCTTTGCAGATGATGTGGTCCTGATGGCATCATCGGCCTGCGACCTTCAGCACTCACTGGATCGGTTCGCAACCGAGTGTGAAGCGGTTGGGATGAGGATCAGCACCTCCAAATCTGAGGCCATGGTTCTCAGCAGGAAACCGATGGAATGCCTTCTCCAGGTAGGGAATGAGTCCTTACCCCAAGTGAAGGAGTTCAAGTACCTTGGGGTTTTGTTCGCGAGTGAGGGGACAATGGAGCGGAAGATTGGTCGGA
The DNA here is from genome assembly GCF_004354835.1 of Perca flavescens. Classification (NCBI taxonomy): domain Eukaryota; kingdom Metazoa; phylum Chordata; class Actinopteri; order Perciformes; family Percidae; genus Perca; species Perca flavescens. The sequence continues at coordinate 34,955,807 of NC_041344.1, forward strand.
GAATCGGCGCAGCGGGTGCGGTATTGCATTCAATCTATCGCACCGTTAGATTTAAAAGAGAGCTTAGCCAGAAGGCAAAGCTCTCGATCTACCGGTCAGTTTTTGTTCCTACCCTCACCTATGGTCATGAAGGCTGGGTCATGACCGAAAGAATGAGATCCAGGGTACAAGCGGCTGAAATGGGTTTCCTCAGGAGGGTGGCTGGCATCTCCCTTAGAGATAGGGTGAGAAGCTCAGTCATCCGTGAGGAGTTCGGAGTAGAGCCGCTGCTCCTTTGCGTCGAAAGGAGCCAGTTGAGGTGGTTCGGGCATCTGGTAAGGATGCCCCCTGGGCGCCTCCCTAGGGAGGTGTTCCAGGCGCGTCCAGCTGGGAGGAGGCCTCGGGAAGACCCAGGACTAGGTGGAGGGATTATATCTCCAACCTGGCCTGGGAACGGGATCCCCAGACGGAGCTGGTTAATGTTGCTCGGGAAAGGGAAGTTTGGGGTCCCCTGCTGGAGCTGCTCCCCCCGCGACCCGACACCGGATAAGCGGACGAAGATGGATGGATGGATGGATGGATGGTGTTACCATGAGGAGTAGGCTTAACGTGGTAGCAGGGACATGAAATATGTATTTTACTAAATTAAAGCTACACCTTGTGTTGCAACCAAACCATGTTGCTAATCATGCTTAACTCACTAAAATATGTAAATTAATTCATTTATTTTTTGTTTTTTACATTTCCCTTCTTATAAAATAAGTCATTTCAGTGTTATCCACTTCATAAATACTAGCTAATAGCCTTGCATGAAATTATGAGATAAATGAGAAATTTTAAAAAGGACAGCATTTTACCCAAGGGGGTAAGCTCCCGTTAGCATTCCACTGACTAGCATACATTTTGATGTCACTTCAGTGAATAACTTTACATCTAAAGCGTTTAAAGACTCTATTTGTCCATTGTTTAGTTCTAAAGAAACACGACAATGTATAAAAGGCTCCATTACATTGTAGCTTACGTTATGGCTCCGTAGCAGACACTTTTATAAAAATAGGCTAACGATTGGGTCATAACCACGAGACTTACTGTCACATAATAGAGGAATTACTATATAGTACAGGAGAAGTTAGCAGGCAGTTTGGACTTACATTAGCTGTTTAAGTTTAATTACTAATGTTAACTAGCATTTTAGTTAGCAATAATTAGCCTGTGCCCATGTTATCTCCTTACATATAGGCTACCTACACTCTCCGTCTCTGTAAGATTGGGAATGATTGAGATTTCTCTCGGCACAGCTACCAGAAGACTTCCAACTTTCAGACAGTTTGCTCACGTCACATCTACGTCTTCAAGCTCAGTTGGAGCCTGCGCAGTAATGATCACCGGAAAAGTGCTTCTAATAGCCTTGACTGGGATCTGTTGGTCCATTCTTATAATGTCTATGATTTTACAAAGTGTCTTCATGTAGGCTACAGTTCTTTAGGAAGTATAATGTACAATACAGGAAGTGATGTCAGAACTCTTGAGATTTATTCAGAATAGAGAGCCAAAGTCACGCCCTTCTACTTCCGGTCCATGGGACTTATCTTTCGAAAAAATATGAATGGTAGTGAACGGGGAGAGGCAAATTATTTTTTGATCCCGTTTGAATTGAGCCATGGATTACAAATATGATGTTTGTCAATTTAAAAGATAATTTTTCAACCAAAGAAAGTCTCAGTTAGCCGTAGGTTTGTCATATGACCACTTAGTTTAGTGTAAAACTGCTCAGTGAACTACATCTCTCACATCTATCAGTGAACTACATTTCTCGCTCACACAAATAACGCCACTGATGCTCAACTTGCTCCAATTCATGGCTCAAATACGTATAACAAAGAACATGCTACATTATTCAAATTAAATGTTACAACAGTTTTTGCTTTTTTTAAAGCCTGGAGACAGAAAAGTGGGTAAATAAATCAAAATTAAAAAGAAATGAAAAAAGTTCCTTTGGACATTAGTTATCATTAATTTGAAGGCAAGGGGAAAATTAACAAGTAAAAGTCAATAATTAAAAAATGTGTCTATCCAGTGGCATATGAATATTCTGCTGTTGTAGTCTTCAACATTTTATGCATTTTGTGGTCTGAGATGCTTTTGTGCACACCACTGTGGCTAATTGAGTTGATGACACCAGTGCAGTGTCATAGGGCAGTGTCAATCAAAATAATACATAATTAAATAAATAGCCTAGATTTATTTGCCTCATAACAGGACTCTTGCCCAGTGTATGATATTAAGGCTATCTGACAGGCCAGCAGGCCTACGTGTCAACATTTGGGCCATGCCTGGCCCACACAACACTCATCATAACCTAAGTCGGGCTTCCAAGACAGCATTTACATCTGTGCCAGATCCGTTTTCGAATCAGCAGATTCGCGCAGCAGTCACACTGAGGTGTAGATTTATCAAGCCGTTTGCGCCTGTTTCCAGGCGCTAATTGGTCGCAAAGACGGACCGATGCGGGCTATTTACAAACAGGGCGCACTTGGGTAAAATCGCAGATTGTCTGCCACATGAGCGAGAAGAGACAAGTTGCGCTTTCAATATGCGTTCGTGGGAGGGTCGTGGGGAAAGTGGAAGTTCCACCCAAAAAGGTGGGACGATGAGCGCAATTAAAGTGCACCTATTCGGTGGTATTTACAAAGACTGTCATTAAGAGCGCGTCTCTATTCTGCGGGGGAAATTCTCCGCCTCTTAAAAGCAGGTCTAAACCAGCCGCAATCAAGTTTCCTCGTAGACCTTTATGCTGCTGGTGAAATGGCAACAGCATTTGAGCAAGACAAAGACATAGGCGAGGCTGAAAATGTTTTAACACAAGAATCACACTTTGTCAGTGAACAAACAGTGATCATTTATTTATGAGTTACTGGAAGAAATCAAAGATTAAATTGAATCTCCCACATCTGGGCCACGTATGGCCCACACGACACTCACCGTAACTCAGGCTGGGCCCAGCTCCTTACATTTGGGCCAAGTCCGGCCCACATGATAGTCGCCGTAACCCAGGTTGGGGCCGGCTCCTAACATTTGGGCCACGTATGGCCCACACGACACTCACCGTAACCCAGGTTGGGGCCGGCTCCTTACATTTGGGCCACGTATGGCCCACACGACACTCACCGTAACCCAGGTTGGGGCCAGCTCCTAACATTTGGGCCACGTATGGCCCACATGACACTCACCGTAACTCAGGCCGGGCCCGGCTCCTTACATTTTGGCCACGTCTGGCCCACATGACAGTCGCCTAACCCAGGTTGGGGCCGGCCCCTTACATTTGGGCCACATCTGGCCCACATGACAGTTGCCATAACCCAGGTTGGGCTTGGCTCCTAACATTTGGGCCACGTATGGCCCACACGACACTCACCATAAGTCAGGCCGGGCCCAGCTCCTTACATTTGGGCCAAGTCTGGCCCACATGATAGTCGCCGTAACCCAGGTTGGGGCCGGCTCCTAACATTTGGGCCACGTATGGCCCACACGACACTCACCGTAACCCAGGTTGGGGCCGGCTCCTAACATTTGGGCCACGTATGGCCCACATGACACTCACCGTAACTCAGGCCGGGCCCGGCTCCTTACATTTTGGCCACGTCTGGCCCACATGACAGTCGCCGTAACCCAGGTTGGGGCAGGCTCCTTACATTTGGGCCATTTCTGGCCCACACGACCCTCGCCGTAACCCAGGTCGGAGCTGGCTCCTTAAATTTGGGCCACGTCTGGCCCACACGACAGTTGCCGTAACCCAAGTTGGGTGCGGCTGGTTACAAGTGGGCCACATCTGGCCCACACGACATTTGCCATTGCCGGAACTGAGCCGTAAGTGCCAAAAGTGGCCCAAATTTGGCCCAAATGTGTCTGCTATCTGGGAAGGATCCTTTGAAGCCGGAATTTCGAGGATGCTACGTCATTGACGTCCGTTGAATGTCGAGGATCCTCCGAATTCCTCCAAGGACTGAGAATTTCCCATAGACAGCAAAGGATTCATATGTGTATCCTTCGCGCTCTCAAATCACCCACAATCCTATGCGTGCGGCTTTGCCGGCTCGTTAAAAAAATGGCGGACCAAAGCGGAGTTGGAACAGTGATGGGGCAATATGCTTTTAAATGTAAGTATCTTTAGTGTTTAACGTTACTGTACATTTGTTAAAACGGTAGTACATAAAAATAAAGTTTAACGTTTAAATGCCAGTACAAATTGCTATTGATAATTAGCTGTATACCTCACGAGCTAACGGTAGGCTAGCTAGCTGCTAACTGAACCGGCCCTGTCATTTAGCTAACAGTTGTAGCTTGGTTGCCGTCATCGGCATTTCTTTTATAAATCACTAGATAAGTTGTACAAACTAATGTAACGTTAATATTATACCATCCACAGTGTTATACTGATAGCTTTCTCGTCTTTTTTTAAGAGGGACCAAAGAACAAACGGAGACCTTCATATGTCTCCGTGTTGATAAACAGCAGCTGTTTACCGGGGGGAGGGACACCGCGGCGAACGGATATCGGTGAGAAGCTACACTATTGTTTAATGTTCAGTAGTAATAGCTATGTAATCTGCTTTTTATTCCCCCCCTCATTCACATAGGGTTATTTTGGAGAAGATGGGGATCGGAGGGAGGGTCACCCACGCCCAGGCCAAGAAGAAGTGGGACAACTTAAAAACTAAGTACAAGGTGGGAGATATTGTACTTCGGGGGTATTAATGTATGGACATAATTGTCATGCACATTTTAATGTAACTTGTGATTTTTTCAGTAAGCCTTGGATGTAAACCTGACAGACTTGGGCCAGCTGACAGTAAATTTATATGCAGTATTGTGTACTATAGTAGTAATACATCATCACAACAACCTTTTGATCTTCACTGTTTAGGAATGTGTGCATTTCAAAATCCACTAAGTAGGCAAGGAGAGGATTTAAAAGTTTAACAAGTATTTATTTAAGTAAAATCATAAGAGCATAAACGTGTACACGGGTCCAATTGAGCAGGCACACAGGCTTCTCTCATCAGACTGAATTTTCTGGCTTATACATGAATTCATATATCAGTCTCTAAGAGCATTTTGATTTGTTTATTAAAAGTTGGAGGAGTACGGTGGTTTAGACTTAGCCTCCCCTGGTTGGTGCACAGACTGGTCCCAGTCTTTTGGCACACGCCCTCTTCATCAGTTCTTAGGCAGACTTTAACTATGCTGATGGTCAGAGAGAACAATGCGCCGCTGTTGCCTGTCACAGGTTGAGGAGTAACTTATTCTCATGGTCAAACTGATATCAAACTGATATTAACTTTGTTGCTGCACTCTTGTTGCTTTCTGACCACCGTCATACAGTGCTGCTTTCTGCACGTACAACAGTATCCTTTTCTCATTTTGCATGACTAAGCTGTCACAGTGCTCTTCCACTAAACACAACTATAATTCAACTACGATTTGTATCCTCATAAAGCATAGCCAGCTTGACTGATTATTTTATTTCTTACAGATCCCCCTTTTCACACCTCAGGTGTGAATACTACTAAATTTAGGATTATATGGCCCTCAAACTGGTAAATAATTGGCCGCACTAGGGGAAGAAGAAGCAAGATTAATATAGCATAGCATTACATTGGTGATTCACTTCCTTCATTGTCCAAATCAGTCTCATCACCATCCTCCATCCCCAACAGGGACATGGAGTAGGCTGGAGGAGCATCTTTCTGGGGATCTTTTTTGGTCAGTGCCACGTCAATCCATCTGTTCACCAGAGTGCGACAACAAGGGATGCAACAGCATCCACAACACACCAATATGCCTACAAACACTGCCACGGACATAAGCATGGAGAGCACAAGTGCTTTGTATTTGCCAAAAACGTCCTCCAGCCAACTGGTGATGGGGTTTTCAGCCACACCCGAGTTCTCTGCTAGTTCATTGGCTAGAGAGGTCAACCCCTCCAAGGCTCTAGTGATGCTACCATCCGGGGCAATATTATAGGGAATAAATGTACAACAAGCATCTCCAAACATGTGGCACACACCCCCTTTTTCTGCCAACAACATGTCCAGTGCCATACGGTTCTGAAATGCCATGAGTGAGGAGGCGGCTAATTGTTCGGACACACCCCTCAGGCCATCCCTAGTCCTGTTCAAAAACCTCTGCTGGTTGTAGTATATATAATTTATCCAGTCCACATTCTTGTTTGTAGTTATCCAGGGCAGTATAGACTCAAAACCCTTTGCTATCTGATTCTGAGCTTTGAACTCCTCTGGTACACCCCTTGGTATTCCAATTGCATCTATATACACCCTACTATCTATAGACCCGAACGGGGTGCTTGGATCTCCCCATGTACCAAAACCCAAGTCAGTGTCTCTTTTAGCCCTCTTCAAGGAATGTTTGTGGTAAGTAGACTGTACTGTCTCCTCTAGCTTCCCTGCGCTAATAGGAAGCATGGTAATCGGCAATAATAGGGACACTAAGGCGCAGGTTCCCCCCCATTTAGCAGGTAAGGATGGGGCTGTGTCCCACACATCCACCAGACATCAGCGAGTCCCTTACTCTGATTGTTAAACATCGACTGTGTAACATTGGGAACGAACAAAGATGTGTTGTAGGTGTACATACAAAACTTCTTAGGTAGGTGTCCCACATTCATGGTAGAGCTGTTGGGTTGTGTGATGCAATTATAGTTACCAGGATAGGCGACCACTCCTGGAGGCGGTTGTATTGCACGCACTCTGGGATACAGGAGAGACAGGGTCCTGCAGACATCACTTCCCATGGTCACATCACTGTAAAGACTTAACATACAATTATAACCAATAAGGTCGTCCACAGGTGAGAGTGGGAATGGTACTGTCCCCAAATGAGGTCTTGCTTTAGCACAGATTCTAGCAGTATATTTCATCATTTTGAGCCACGTGTTACCTGAGGGTGTGAAACCAGTTTCCATCTCCAACCTTTCCTCAATGGTAAAGTCCTCTAGGTTCAAATATTTTACTAATGGCCCTTTAGAGTCTTTCAGGACACCCATACCTGTGTTCATTGCATCAAATCATCACTAATAGAAGAAAACAAGAACAACCCAAGGTTTCTTTTCAGCACTGTAGCCAGGCTGACAGATAGCCACAGCTCTACTGAGCCATCTATTCCTCTAGCTCTGAGTAGTGATGACTTCATGAGCTTCTTTAATGATAAAATTACAACAATTAGAGATAAAATTCATCACCTTTTGCCCTCAACTTCTGATGGTTCACCTTTCAACGCAGGACCGCTAGAAATAACAACTAGACCTGACATATACTTAGACTGCTTTTATCCTATAGACCTACAACAATTAATGTTAAAGATATCCTCAGCTAAGCCATCTACCTGTCTCTTAGACCCCATCCCAACGAGATTACTCAAAGAAGCGTTACCCGTGGTAAACACTTCATTACTGGATATGATCAATATGTCTTTATTAACAGGTTATGTACCGCAGTCATTTAAAGTAGCTGTGATAAAACCTCTTCTGAAAAAAAAACCCACCCTCGATCCTGATGTCTTAGCAAACTATAGACCTATATCTAACCTTCCCTTTCTCTCCAAGATCCTTGAGAAGGTGGTTGCTAATCAGTTATGTGATTTTCTACATAGCAATAGTTTATTTGATGACTTTCAATCAGGATTTAAAAAGCATCATAGCACAGAGACGGCACTGGTGAAAATTACTAACGACCTTTTAACTGCTGCAGACAAAGGACTTGTCTCCATACTTGTTTTACTAGATCTTAGTGCTGCATTTGACACTATTGACCATTCAATCCTGTTACAGAGATTGGAACACTTGGTTGGCATTAAAGGAGTTGCTCTGGGCTGGTTTAAGTCCTATTTCTCTGATCGATCTCAATTTGTAAATGTTAATAATAAATCCTCCAAGTACGCTAAAGTTAGCCATGGGGTTCCTAAAGGCTCAGTGCTTGGACCAATTCTATTCTCCTTATATATGCTTCCTCTAGGCAATATTATTAGGAAACACTCAATTAACTTTCACTGTTATGCGGATGACACCCAATTATACTTGTCAATCAAACCAGACGAAACCAGTCAGCTAGCTAAATTTCAAGCGTGCATTAAAGATATAAAATCCTGGATGACCTATAATTTTCTGATGTTAAACCCTAACAAAACTGAAGTTATTGTGCTGGGACCTAAACACCTCAGAACTTCATTATCTAAAGATATAGCTACTCTGGATGGTGTTGTCCTGGCCCCCAGCACTACTGTCAGAAATTTAGGAGTTATTTTTGATCAGGATATATCCTTTAATGCCAATCTAAAACAAACCTCAAGAACAGCCTTTTTTCATCTTCGTAACATTGCTAAAATTAGGAATATCCTGTCTCAAAACGACGCTGAAAAACTAGTCCATGCATTTGTTACTTCTAGGCTGGACTATTGTAATTCCCTACTGTCAGGTTGCTCAAATAAGTCCCTTAAGACTCTCCAGCTGATCCAGAATGCTGCAGTGCGTGTTCTCACAGAACACAGAACTAAGAAAAGAGATCATATTTCTCCTGTATTAGCTTCTCTGCACTGGCTTCCTGTTGAATCCAGGATTGAGTTTAAAATCCTTCTATTGACCTACAAAGCTCTAAATGGTCTAGCACCATCATATCTAGAAGAGCTCCTAATACCCTATTGTCCCACTAGAGCACTGCGCTCCCAGAATGCAGAGTTACTGGTGGTACCTAGAGTCTCTAAAAGTAGAATGGGAGCCAGAGCCTTCAGCTATCAGGCTCCTCTCCTATGGAACCAGCTCCCGATCTGGGTTCGGGGGGCAGACACTGTAATCGCTTTCAAGAATGAACTTAAAACTCTTCTATTTGATAAAGCTTATAGTTAGGGAGAGAGGAGTTGCAGTGTTCACCTAACTGGCCCACCTGCTTCTCTTCATAATTGTTAGATTAATAATACATAACAAAGTAGAGGGAGACAGGCCAGCCAAGCCCGATCCGGCAGGGGGACAGTTCTAAGCCCGAAAAAGCTACCTCTCCTTATAACCTGTCTCTCTTAGTTACGCTGTTATAGTTCTAGACTGCCGGGGGACTTCCTTCCTCTGACACACTGAGCTGCTCTCTCCTCTCCCTTTCTATTTTCTATTTACTATTTACTTTTACTATTACTATTTGTGTGTATCCAGTCCCAGAAATGCTTGTTACTAATCCTAGCTTCTGGGGAGTTTACTCCCCGGAGTCCTTATGTTTTTTCCCCCAGCGTATTTCCTTGGAGAACGTTGGCACCAAGATCCTGGTTCCAGCTGTCGCTGTGGTCCTGCTGCACTCCCTGCCGAGCTCAGCGGTGCCCTGCAATGTCATGCTGCTTCCTGCTGAACCCTGCTGCTTCCTGCTGAACCCTGCAGCTCCCCGCTACATCCAGTCACTGTTCCACTATTAATGTGACTATTATCGCCACTGTTCATCACACCCCCAACCGGCCCGTCAGACACCGCCTACCAAGAGCCTGGGTCTGTCCGAGGTTTCTTCCCAAGAGGGAGTTTTTCCTCGCCACTGTCGCACTGCTTGCTCTTGAGGGAATTACTGTAATTGTTGGAATTGTTGGGGCTTTGTAAATTATAGAGTGTGGTCTAGACCTACTCTATCTGTAAAGTGTCTCGAGATAACTCTTGTTATGATTTGATACTATAAATAAAATTGAATTGAATTGAATTTAATTGAACCTGGACAGTAATGGATGTGGACAGTGTACTATTACTCCGTCTGTGACTTGAATGATGAACTGTCCTAACGGATCTTTCCCTTCAGCATACAATCCCATAACATAAGTCCCTGCATCCTCTGGTTTTGGATCCTTTAACGTCACATATATAGGATTACATAGATATAGATATAGATATTACAATATCAGTGTGTACCCCTGATATTGAACTGCTGTGTGTCTCTCTTCGGCCTTCCTATCTACCCAGAGAGTTCCCACAGATATTGTTTACTGTTGTATACATTCACCCAAAGGCTAACTTTGACAGGGCACTGGACATTATTTTCAATCTCTCCCACAAGCTTGAAAAGTCACAGCAATCCACCGACACTTTTATCAATGGTGGTGCCATTCAGGTTGTTACAAACTACAAATACCTTGGCATTGTACTGGACAACAAGCTTAAATGGGACTCTTGGACTGACCTCCTGCAGACTAAGACACAGCAAAAAATGTACTTTTTAAAGAAACTGCTTGTTTTTAATGTTAATAACAAGATGCTCCAAATGTTTTATACTGCTTTTATTGAAAGTGTTTTAACTTGCTGTATTATCTGCTGGTTCGGAAAAGCCACTGAGTCTCAGAAAAAGACAATCAGAAAAACAGTCTTAACTGCCAGCAAGTTACTTGGGGTAACACTACCGAGCATTGAACACATTTACAAAGACAGACTGGTGAGAAAGGCTAATAACATTGTATGTGACCACACACACCCCCTGGCGTCACATTTTAAACTACTGCCATCTATGCGTTGTTTCTGCTTACCCCTTCTGATCAAGAACAGATACAAATTTTCTTTCGTACAACAAGCCATAAAAGCCTTAAATCAGTCAGAATAAGCTATCGTCCAGCTGGTCTGACCATACCCAAGGGTGTGTAGTGTATTGTAGTGTGCGATGTATATTCTTCATTTTTTGTTTGTCGGTGTCTGATATAATAATTATTTGTTTGTATTATGTCTGATGTCTTGTTATAAAGTGCCTTGCGATTGTGCCGCAAACCCAACTGCCCCACGGGAACAAAAAGTTGTCCCTGTATAGCATCTACTACTACTACATTTCTGTTCCTGGCATCGTCCTTCCTGCTTTCTACCTAAACTCAGTCTGGATTTCAGGTCCCTACAGTATGTGTTATCGTAAGGTGCATTGTATCATATGGTTCACATCCCACATTTCCCCAATCTGAGCCTGTGTTAGCTATGGCACACTTCCAACTGCTACACCACTTGTCTGAGTTGGTCATGACGCATATGTATATGACTTCCTCTCTTCTGTCTTTGGTGGTGCATGGCACTATGTCGCATAGGTCTAATAGGGCTGTGTTTGTGTGTCCCCTAATAAATGACAATGTGATCTGTCCCTTTGTTCTAGTCACCTGAACCTCCCTTCTTCCTCTGTCATATTTGGTATCTATGAACCAAAATAACAACATAACGAGTATGGCTGTAGATATTAGCATACCTACCCAGACCTTCCATGTGCATCCATAGTAGTATTTTTGTCTGGGTTCACTCCCTTGGCCTGATTGCCTAAGTTTGAACGGGAGCGGCATTGTTGATCAAATCAGCTCTAACTTCCCTCAAATCATGGGAAGGTGTAGGTGCTGGGGCACAATGTGTCAGGTGGTGCCAAGCAGCTCCTGCCTGGCCTTTTACTTGGACAGAGTGTGAGGTAACCTCCCTCACTTTGTACGGTCCAAGCCACCTGGGCTCGGTCCACTTTCTCTTGTGGACTTTCACTCGCACCCAGTCACCTACCTTGACACTGCTCCGGGGCTCCTCTTCTCCCGGGGTCTGTGCTCTGGCGACCTGTTCAGATAAAACTGAAGTAAGACTGGTCAATGCCTTCATGTAGTCATCATATTCTTGTTTACACACATCCAGGGATGGCATATGACCTCCATCCCTGGGTGGGCCTGGAATTTTTCTTCCAGTCAGTAACTCATGAGGAGATAAGTGTGTGTCGGATCCTGGGGAACTGCGCATGGACATAAGAGCTAACGGCAGTGCTTCTACCCATGTTAGTTTTGTACCTTCACATGCTTTAGCGATTTTTCTTTTCAATGTCTGGTTGGCCCTCTCCACTAATCCCTGTGATTGTGGATGATAAACTGACCCATATCTGTGTATGATCCCTAATGCCTCTTCTACTTTCTGTAGATGTTTGTTAGCAAAATGAGATCCATTGTCTGATCTTATTGTGCGTGGTACGCCATATCTGGGTACTAGTTCATTTTTCAGCCATTTTACAACTGTCTGTGCTGTTTCATCTTTACTTGGTATCGCTTCAACCCATTTTGTGAATCTGTCTACCATTACAAGGAGATACCTTTTTCCCCCTACTCTGTTCTCTGGCCCCATATCTGTGAAATCTATGGTGATGTCTTGAAAGGGGGCTGTAGGCACAGGGAATTTTCCTGCTGGGGCCTTGAATGGTTTCTTGTTATTGTGTTTGTTGCATGTGTCACATTCTTCCACAAAGTTGGTGATGATGTCAGGCTCATGATGGGTGCCACCATAGTTCTTTCATGTTTGTAAGGGTTCTTCTGGTTCCCTCATGGGTGGGGCCGTGCATGGTTGGGAACAATACTCGACATAGCTTTGCCGGAGCCACTATGTGTCCAGTGTGTGACCTCCAACTGCCGTCTTTATCCTTGCATGCTCCTTTTTCTGCCATTCTGAATGTTCATATGGTCCGGCCTCTTCTTGGATGTCTTTTATGTTTTCTGTGGTTAGTTCTGTTGGTCCTCCCTCTGGTTGCAGTGTCATTTGTCTGGGAGTGTACCCCCTAACTTCTTTGGCTCTTTGGTCTGCTGCTTCATTTCCTTTTGCCACCCTTGTGTCTGCTTTGTCATGTCCTTTGCACTTCATTATTGCCACTGCTGCTGGCGCTTTTACTGCTTCCAGTAGGGTTACCAGTTGATCCTTGTGCTTGACAGGAGTCTTGCTGGTGGTCAGGAAATTCCTGTTCTGCGATTGTGGTCCATCTATATGCACCGCTCCATGTGCGTATGCTGAGTCTGTGTAGATATTGACCCTTTTACCTTCTGACCACTGCAGTGCTTTTGTGAGTGCCAATATTTCAGCCATTTGTGCTGATGCAGGTTGTGGTATTATTCCTGAGTCCAATTCGGTGTGTGTACCGTCTGCGTGTTGTTCCCTCACCGCATAAGCAGCCACATTTTCATTTTCTCCTTTGTAGCAGCATCCATCTGTGTACAGCCAATGTTGTGCATCTGGCAGAGGTTCGTTTTTCAGGTCTGGCCTGAGTTTCAGTTCTTGTGCTGCCACTTCTTCACAGCTGTGGGGTTTTCCGTGTCCTATTTTGTCTGCCAAATTGATGGCTGAGGTTACAAAAGTGATGTGGGGTTGTCTCAGCTCCTTCTGTATTTTCAGTTTTCCTTCAGTACTTAACTTGAATGCATTGCTCTGCAGGAATGCGGTCACTCTGTGGTCCGTGTGGATCTGCAATGGGTGATGCATGACCAGGTGGGTAGTTTTTTGGACAGCTTTCGATAGTGCAGCCAGATGTTGAGCACAGATGTTTGTCCTTGTTCAATAGTGTCCAATTTTGAGCTGTGGTAGGTAGCACTAACCTGTCTTCCCCTTTTTTTCTGGAAAAGAGCGGCATGAACATGTCCGTTCTTGACAGAAACATCAAGATGAAATGGAATGGTGTAGTCAGGTGCAGCCAATATGGTGGCCTGGGAGAGTGCTTCCTTAGTGAGGGAGAAGGCAGTTTCAGCTTCAGGAGACCATTGGAGGAGAGCATTTAGGTTTCTGTTTCCAGCTTCAGCCACTAGGTCTCTGAATGGTTGGATGAGGAACTTCTTCAGTGGCTTTCGAGACCTGTACCTTCAGAGCTCTTTTGGTCAATTGCTGCATCTCTTCATCATCTTTGGCTGTTTGTTCGCAATGTAGGTCGGTGTGATGGGAGATGTGCGCCAACCATTGTTCTTCTGGCAGGTGAGCTAGGCCAACGGTGAGTTTCAGTTGTTTTTGCACTGGCTCAGGCAGACCAGCTATGCATCTCTCTCTCCACAGCAGGATGGAGGCCTTGGAGCGGTCATACTTCTCTCCCCAAGCTGACCTCCATAGAGATTTAGCCATGTTAAGATAATCAATGGGGTTTTCGCCTGGTTTCAGGGTTAGGCCTGTCATGGCTTCTGGGTTGGCCTTGGTGGGATATTTATCACGAAGCCCATCCCAGACAACTCCTCTATAGTTCCCGAAATTGTCTCCATCATGGTCATGTCTGGAGATGTGGAGGCTCTTGAGCAGGCGTTTGGCTTCATCACCACCCATGGCTCTGGTGAGGAGGGCTCTCATATCTCCTAGGGCCAGGGTTTGGCCCTGGCAAAGTTCTTCCAACTTTCGTATCCATGGTGCAGCTCCCTGGGTGATTGGCGGGAGGTCATCCAGTAACCCCTCCAGATCTCTGTGTTTGAATGGCACATACACTCCGAAGTTGGTTGAGGGGTGTTCCATAATAGGGAAAGCTCCAGCCCCCCCTTTATGGGGTCTGTCTCTAAGGTCATATACTCTTCTTGCTTCATCCATGACCTTCGCTTCTCCTTCAAACACACCTTGCAGCTGCAGTTTCTGCATGCCTCCATCGTGTGGGGGACCGCTTTTGGTGAAGTGTTTTATAATTCTGTGCTGCTGTTCATCTTCATCGTCAGTAGAGGATACGTCAGATTCCTTAAAGCTAACTGCTGAGGTGTGGCTGGAGAAGGTATAGTCAGAGTGTTGGGAGCCTTTATCTGAGGGGGCATACTCATTTACAAATCGATCAAAAGGTGGTCTCACTTGCAGACCCCCTCTAGGAGTGCTCTGGGACTGAGGTTGGGGCAGGAGTTGAGGCGTTGATTGTGATGGTGGCAGTTGGAGTGATGCAGTGGATGGTCCTGGGGGTCCTTGGCCTGATGGTGACTGTGTCCCAACCATGGATTCCCCCTTGAACTGGCTCATTTCTGCTCTGGTGTTTTCCATTTGATTTTCTAGTTTGTCAATTGTGTCAGTCAGGTCGGCTGTGCATTTCACCAGATTTGCCAGGTCGTTGTGTTGGGGGATGTCCAGATCCAGAACGCCTCCATTCACTTCCAGCACACCTCTCTTTACTGGCAGCACAGGAGCTTGAACCACTGTTATAGCCTCGTAGGATGGAGGTGCTGTTGGTTGTGGTAGGGAAGGGTACACGCTGGCAGTGGCTGTGGTTGGGTTATTATTAGTCTTTTCTGGTACTACTTCAGTTGTGCCACCAGATGTTGCCAACTTATCATTTTTCCTTTTCAGTTTACCCAGCAGTTCAGTCAGCCCCCTTGTGACATCTTTCTCCACGGCCTTCTTTTGTTTACGCCCCCATGCAGGCCCCCACCTACCACTCCCTTTTTCTTTCCATTCTGTGTCTGCCACTCATGCCTGACTCTCTGATCTGATATTCAAAGTTCTCAATACACTCTCATCTCTCCCTATGTCTGCCAACAGTCCTTCCTTTTCCCACTTACAGAGTATCTTTTTCCCTGTCTCAACCCATTGTTTCTGCTGCCCCCTGTGCTTTCTTCCCCAGTTTCACCAACAGAAAAGCTTTCAGTTCTTCCATTTCAGCACTGTATGCACAATCTTTCACTTCTTTATGCCATGATACAGTTCCGAACAGCACCCGAAACACACTATATATAAGAAACGTATATATTTTCAACGAACAATTGTCTCTGCTTTTCAAAGTGTCAATTTGACTCTGTAACGTCAGTCTGTCTCTTGTCCTGCTGTTTGTTGCTCTCAAAATCTGAGTCTAGCTCTAAACTCACTTTGTCACCACTACCTGTTACTGTTTCACTCTTTTCCTAAAGTATTCTCCCCTGTCTGTTCGGACACTTCACACAATGAACCTTCACTAGTAATTGTTTCTACTTCAAGCTGTGCCTTATTAATTTTATCCTCTTTACAGTATACCTCAAAATCAAACAGTGCTCTAGTAATTTTATTCTCTTCACAATATACTTCAAAATCTGCCTCCGTATCGAAATGTAAAACGTTTTCTGTCATTGCATTGAATTCACAATCATTGGCTTTTTACAGTATCTACCAACCAACCGACTGAGATTCTTCTAATTAAGTCAAATTAAACCAACTCTCCGATTTTTCTAACCAAGAGCTTTTTACGGTGAATTCACAATCATTGGCTTTTACAGTATCTACCAACCAACCGATTGAATAACCAACCATTGTCTTTTTACAGTATCTACCAACCAACCGACTGAGATCCCTCTAATTAAGTCAAATTAAACCAACTCTCCAATTTTTCTAACCAAGAGCTTTTTACGGTGAATTCACAATCATTGGCTTTTTACAGTATCTTCCAACCAACCGATTGAATAACCAACCATTGGCTTTTTACAGTATCTACCAACCGACCGACTGCGATTCCTCTAATTAAGTCAAATCAAACCAACTCTCCGATTTTTCTAACCAAGAGCTTTTTACGGTTTTATTTCACCCAATGTACTCAACTTTCCGACCAGTTGTAGATCAAAAGCTTTTTACGAGTCTCTTATAGCCAATTTATAGGTCTCGTCAGACCATTGAACCTTCGAAGGTTTACCTCTTTGATTTTAGTTTTGCCCAACTCTCCGGTCTCAATGAACCAAGAGCTTTTTACAGGTCTAATTTAGATTTAATTTTTGTTGCCCAACTCTCCGATCACAGTGGACCAAGAGCTTTTTACAGGCTAATTTAGATTTATTTTTTGTTGCCCAACTCCCCGGTCACGGTGGACCAGGAGCTTTTTACAGGCTAATTTAGATCAAATTTTTGCAATTTCGTTTTACTGTTTAGTTTTCTTTCATACTCTTAAGATTTCATTCAATTTACCAACAGCACTCTTGTTCTTCTTCACTCAAAAATTTGGTTATGCTCAATATGCAGAAGTTAGATATTAACAGGTCTCCGCTTACCTTATTTTTGACAGCGCGCTGTTTTGAGTGAAGGAAAAACTGGAGTCCGTCCTGTCTGCTCGATTCAGGGGAAAGTCCTCTGGCGCCACTTAGTGGATCGCGTCGGGGTCACCACTTTGTGCGTTTCAAAATCCACTAAGTAGGCAAGGAGAGGATTTAAAAGTTTAACAAGTATTTATTTAAGTAAAATCATAAGAGCATAAACGTGTACACGGGTCCAATTGAGCAGGCACACAGGCTTCTCTCATCAGACTGAATTTTCTGGCTTATACATGAATTCATATATCAGTCTCTAAGAGCATTTTGATTTGTTTATTAAAAGTTGGAGGAGTACCGTGGTTTAGACTTAGCCTCCCCTGGTTGGTGCACAGACTGGTCCCAGTCTTTTGGCACACGCCCTCTTCATCAGTTCTTAGGCAGACTTTAACTATGCTGATGGTCAGAGAGAACAATGTGCCGCTGTTGCCTGTCACAGGTTGAGGAGTAACTTATTCTCATGGTCAAACTGATATCAAACTGATATTAACTTTGTTGCTGCACTCTTGTTGCTTTCTGACCACCGTCATACAGTGCTGCTTTCTGCACGTACAACAGTATCCTTTTCTCATTTTGCATTACTAAGCTGTCACAATGCTCTTCCACTAAACACAACTATAATTCAACTATGATTTGTATCCTCATAAAGCATAGCCAGCTTGACTGATTATTTTATTTCTTACAAATGCTACAGGTCAGGGGACAGAGGATGGCAAGACAACAGCAGCAACTTGGCTCTGGTTTGCCCTCATGGACGAGGCATTAGGGCAGTCTGCGGCAGTCTCACCCCTCTGCCTTGTTGCCTCGATCGAAGAGGACAAACCAGGGCTAAGCACTGCACCAGAGGTAGAGGAAGGGAGAGATGAGGAGGAGGAGGAGGAGAGAGACAGCAGCAAAGAGAGAGCAGGGAACAGAGGAGAGAAGAGGAGAAGGGAGAGAGAGGATAAATTAAATTTAACTGGTTTTGTCTTTGCCCCTTTTTTAATTATTTAATATAAACTGTCTATCTCCATTTAAATAAAAAAACGTATTGTTTCTTTAGACTGCAATAGAAAAAACTTGGTAAGTAACAAATAACTAGCATGTGAAACCTAGAACAAAATATTGAACAATATCTTCACCCTTATTTACAACGTTTTGTGGTTAGGTATTCCAAGCTCTACAAAAACATTCATTTCATCTTGGTTACAAAAAAATATTTATTTCAACATTTCTATATTGATAAATATAAACATGAAGCAAAACATTCATTCAAACAACATTCTCATATCTACAACTATATACAACAACTTAAAGGGGTGATAGTTGAATAACGACAGTTCGGTGGGTAAATAGGACATACATAGAAGCTCAAAATCCCATTGACACCCCTTTACTATGAAAATCTCATATTTTGAAACTGCCGCTGAAAACGGGCGAATCTCAACAAAGCTAGAAGCTTACGTAAGCATCTCAGGACCTGTACCTTTGTCACGCCCATGGGTGTATTAAGAGAACGGTCATGCCCCAACATTTACATAGGCTACACAACTGACCTGAGATCAGGTAGTCTTCTGAATCTAGGTCACGCAGATCTCTGCTATTCCATTACAAAATTCACTTTTGAAACTTTTTTATGCCAGAAATCAACTATGTAAAGCTCAAATATGGGCCGTTTTACGAAAATGTATGTCTAATTGCAAATTTTGTCCGACTGTGTGTCGGAGTTCAGCGGTGCCTGTGTTGCTGCCCCGCCGCCTGGCCTGCCTTCCTTCACAGACCCCGGCCTGCTGTGAGCTTGATTGAGCTCCGTCAGGGCTGGCAGCCCACAGCACTCCATACCCGCGCAAAGTCACCGTTTTGTGTGTTAGTGGACTACCAAATGCCGCTGCCTGGACAGAGCTCCAGGGCCTGCAGCTCCCCTCTTCCTGCTAAATGCCCCGTGTTTGTGAGTGAGAGCGCGGCCAGCGAGCTTGTTATGCCAGCAATCTGTTACCACAGGTTCCAGTTAATCTTATAATGTGTGTAATTATAATGTGTTGAGTTATTTAAACAAACGATCGGTGAAATAAACGCCTCTTGTCTGCGAGTCTCATTGATAGAGCCTGCAGCTGGATGGAGCTAGCTCTATCAATGAGAGCAAGCTAACTTCCTCTTAGAATTCCTCTGAAATTCACAAAAATTTATAAAATTGAAATTGGACACCATTGTAAGACCTTGGGGTTATATAGAGGTTACATAAGTGGCGTGACGAAATTTAAACTGTAAATATACTTGAATTACGCCGAAAATGAAGCTAACTATCCGTGATTTGTAGCTACACATAGCTAGGATTGAAGGGACAGTCGCAGCCTACAAAACCCTTAATGTTCACAAATATTCATTAACTTGAAATCGGACAGAGTTGTTAGCTTTATAAGACCTTTAGGTAGATGTTGTATAAGTGGCGTGACGAAATTCAAACTGTAAATATACTCGAATTATGCCGAAAATGAAGCTAACTAGCCGCAATCTGTACACATAGGATTGAAGGGACAGTCGCAGCTAATGAAGCACCTAGCTAGTGTTCACAAAAATTCATTAAATTGAAATCTGACACCATTGTTAGTTTTGTAAGACCTTGGGATAGCTGTGATATAAGTGCCGTGACGAAATTCAAACTGTAAATATAGCTACTATAGTTATGCCGAAAGTGTAGCTAGCTAGCAGCGATCTTTTCCCATTGTATTGACTGGGAAATATAGCTAGCTAGCTGCTCCTCCTAACAAAACGCCTGACGTTCATAAAAATGCCTTACATTGAAAACGGACAGAACGTTAGCTTTGTAAGATCTTGGGGTAGCTGTGATATAAGTGCCGTGACGAAATTCTAACTGTAAATATATTATAATTATGCCGTCAACTGGCCGCGGAGCCCCTGTAGTGCAATAATCCACAAAGGGTGACTTTGCCCTGGGTATGGAGCCCAGCATACTGCAACTTTCTCATCAGACTGTGTGGAGCTCCTAAAGTCCGACACGTCTTACCAAATTTGCAATTAGCCATCAATTTTCGTAAAACGGCCCATATTTGAGCTTTATATAGTTGATTTCTCGCATAAAAAAGTCTCAGAAGTGAATTTGGTAATGAAACATTGCAGTGTCATATGAGATTCTGTCGCTTCTCTAATGTGTGTGTATGGGGGATTTGCTCAACTACTCAGCGCGCAGCTCATCTAAATATTCATGAGCATACCATATTTGGAAGAAAAGCGCTTGTTACAAATAGGGCCAAAACACAGGGATGCATAAGGGCCAATAAAATATCAACCAGGCCATTTTCAGCCCAACCAATGTTACATACCCCATTAGGAGACCATAAGGAGCAGTGTGAAATAGCCTATATAATCATTCTATCACCCCTTTAAACATTTACAACTATATACAACAAGACCAACAACAACAATGGGGCCATCAGCCCCAGCTGTCGGTGCTGCTGTTGCTTCAAGACTGCAGACAGAAGAAGAAAGTTTAGGTTAGTCCAGTGGTAATCCAATCTGTCCTGTAAGATGATAATTGCATCTAACGTATCTAAAACAGTTGCAGTATATTTAATATTGTATCAAGAAGGTAAATTAAATATACTTATGTACTAGTAATGTACTTTATTATTGTCAGTTAAGACCATAATAAAGTACATCACTAGTACATTAAGTATATTTAATTTACCTTCTTGACTGTGTATGGATGTTTACCAATGGTGTTGTTAAATGACTTTTCATATGTTGGTTACAGTGTTACAGTAGTTTAAGGATAATTGCCAGCTGGTAACTCTGAAGTATGTTATTTGTCTTAATAGTCATAGAAAGAACAAACTTTCTTTTCTTTCATGTACCTGGATGTGTCATCTTCCACACATTTAATTATTCACCTGGGAAAAATAGTCGTGGTCCAGAGGTGCCTCATGCAGTTCAGACACGTCGTTGATCAGCGTGGCCCGCCAAGCAGCTCCACTCCGGCTCTCCCCACCATCACGCTCCAGAGGTAGCTGGTTGTCGTCCTCCTCCACAGCCTCTTGCATCTCATCCCCGACACCAACACAGATGTTGTGTAAAATTACACACACCGTCACCCCCTGTGCACAAGGCAGAGCAAAGAAGACAAGACTTTGTTGATTTTATGACTTTTATGACTTTATGAAAAAACATGAACACAGAAGATAGTGTGACTAGCAGTTGTTAAGCATTAACTGCTGTTTTGAATAGGATATTATGATTTGATTAAGAAATTCACTACAGAAATATTGCAGTGATTTATTACCTTAGGGACAAACAGTGGATGTACTTCAAGTGCTTCTAAAAAGATGCACCTGAAGCGGGTTTTCATCATTCAAAAGGCACGCTCAATGATTGTGCGATCTCTGGAATGATGGTAATTAAACCGTAGCTTTGCCATGCTTCTCACTGGTCTCTTATATGGTGTGATAAGGGCCAGGGGTTCCTCTAGACATGGGTAGCCACCATCACCTAGGAGGAAATACCCAGGTGGAGGGTAAGTCCCCCTAGTGTAGATGGGGCTGTTCTTCCTGGGTAACCCACAAAGATGTCCATAAAGCGACCGTGATGGTCACAGACTGCCTGGAGCACCACGGACAGGAAGAGCTTCCTGTTGTTGTAGTCGTGACCATCAGGGCCGCCAGGACATTTTATTTGGATGTGGCAGCCATCTACTGGCCCTGCTGCCTTGCTAAATGCTCGGTGATGAGCCAGCCGGGCAAAGCCATCCCCGACCACCTGGAGCTCCTCCTGTGTGCGGGGAAAGTGTACAAATTGGGGGAGGACAGCCACCACCTCATCCACCATCCCATGGACCACCCTGTGCACCGTGGTTAAAGGCATTCCAAAGTCCCTGGAGACAACTCGGTGGCCAGCCAGAACAGGTTTATGTATGATTTCAGTTTTTTTGTTTGTTAAACTATTAAACATATCATATAGCCTGAGGCTGATGCTCCCTCATCATCTCCAGCTCCATCTCAGCAAAAAATTACCAGCACATCAGCCCGAAGGCGGGCCTCTTCACTGACGTAATGACGCAATGACGTGCACTTGGTAGCCTGTTCCATTGTACGTGTTCTCCGAATGCTAAGGAGGAGCCTGGCCTAGCCTCTGAAGGATCCTTCCTTGGAAGGACTGGTCCTACCAAGGAAGGATCCTTGGCATTAAGAAAAATCTAGTGCAAGGCTCTCAAGTCTCACGCATTGGGTGTGAGACACACGCATTTCAACCTGTTCACACGCTCACACGCCACACCTTGTATTTCTCACGCAGAGAAATTACCAGGATAACGCCCACAAAGCTGCGCCGCTATTTTTAACAGTGGAACAGGTAGAGGAATCAAGCGAGTTACCCACAGAGTTCAGAACGCCCTGCCACCACCCGCGGCGCTGCCATTGGGCATTTTAGGTCCGGGCCCGCCCATTTTGACCCAGGAAAGCTTTGAGTGAAAGCTTCTCAGCAATCAGCGGCTTCTACCCCACGTGTGGACTCTTAAGCCTGCCCACACAGGCTGCATCGTCACCAGCAAGCGATCCAATGAAATGAATGACGTTTGCACGCAAGCTTTTCAAGCAAGCTTAATGAGACAGACCCAGCATCTTGTTTTCATTTAAATTCAGCAAGAAACGCTGCAAGGAGCAGGAGGAGGGAACTCCTGCCATTTAGTAACGCGGTTACAAGTGATGAGTGTGATGGACGTTTTCCTTTGAAACAGCAGCGTTTAGAAATATCAATGATCAAATGAAAACGAATAACGACTGTTTGAGAATTAAACCAAAGTTTGGTCTTTGAGTATTTATTTACATTTGCAAATGGAGAAAACACAGTTTCAAAGGCACAACTGAAAATGTCTTTCCCAACTAGAAACCTAAAAATCAAAACATCTTATAGTGAAGAAACTCTCGTTAAGCCACCCCTCTTCAAATATCTTTAGCATGCTGCCACTTTTCTAAAAAATACCATAGACAGTCAGATGATTTTACAACCTTCCATTCTGCTCCTGTGTCTCCTACATTAGACTAAACACCTGCTTATCTCAGGAGACAGAAAGAGATACGCTTCACACAGTGTTATAGCCTTCTTCACTTTATCTGCGAGAAATAAACAAATGAGGAGCTGCAATTTCTTTAGCGAAAATAACTTATGCTATTGCTCACAGTCTACAAGGCCAGCTCTCTCACTGGTGCCTTTAAGTCTACAGGAAGGAACAGGATTATGTGGAGGTTTAAAACAATCTTTAAACAAATGGTCAATATCATTAAAAAAATGGTTAAAATAAAATTTGCCACCACACGAGTTACCATCCTGCTCGGCCACCCTCTCCCCATCAAGTCCTCCCGTAGCCCCCCCCTCACACCAGCAAGGCAAGTAGTGTCTTAACGTTATTAATGTCTGGCTGTCTGAATGCAGGGGGAACCTGAATACATTTCTTTGGCTTATTTTAATTGGCCCATCCAGTTTTCTGGAGGCCCACCTAAATCCTGGCGCCGCTATGCCTGCCACGCACCGGCTGAGTGAGTGCCGATTTTAAGTTGTGGCTTTCGTCGCTGTTTGTGATTTTGCCTGACATTGAGTGACCGGTGTACTCGATAGACAGTATATAAGGTGTACTCCGGTGTACTCCATAGACAGTATATAAGGTGTACTCCGGTGTACTCGCCCTGTTGTTTATCTGGTTGCCATGACTTTGCGAGTGATGACTTCCTGTCACTGTTTCAGTTGAGGGGAGAGAGAGGATGACAGTTCGCTTGAGTTCAGTAGAGCAGGGATCTTCAACGGGGGGTCCGGGACCCCTAGGGGGTCCTCAGAATCAAAGCAGGGGGGCCTCCAAATTATTGTTAATTTTCAAAAGTTTTTTTCAAAATTAAAAAGTATTAGCAAAAATATATCCCCACTGATGATAGGCTATCTGGCCTATAGGAGACGTAGTCACTAAGGCCATCCACATATACAGTTAATCCTAAGGATTAACTTTGCCACATGTATGTTTAACATGAAAATAAGATTTATAAAAGCATACCACCAATTATTAGGCTTTTTGAATAGCTTGGCAAAAAAGGCTATAGCGCCCTACAGGTTATGGTAGGCCCAGTTTAATAATATGCAACTTACTTTTATACAATATATGTAGTAGGGGGTCCCTGTGCCATCTCTCTTTCAGTTAAGGGGTCCTTTGCTTTCAAAACGTTGAAGACCCCTGCAGTAGAGCACTCGGCTCTGTAGAGTCGTGTTATTATGACTTTATATACTACATGTACATAGCGGAAACCCTGTTGTGTGTCTGCCCTATTTCTGATACTGTGGTGGCAGAAATCAACATAGAGGAAACACTGGGTAGCTTTTGCGCCTATTATTATTATTATAGCTACATGTTGAATTGGCTGCAGGGCTACTGTGACAGTTTTATATTTTTATAAAGATACCCATTTTATAATAGGCCTACCCATAATACTTTTATAACAATGCCCATAATAATTTGGAATATTTTTAGTTTTCTCTTTCCTTTTATTTTTACTGCACAACCTCCTGGTCCCCATTATGAAAACCTTTGGCCTAGGCTAGTTCATTATATTTTATCCAGCACAAAGAAATGCTGAATTAAATAAACATTCTTTTTATTTGTACGAATTGATGTGTCATTTATCAGATCAGACACCCATCCCTACCCAAACCCCTGCCGCCAAAATCTGTTCCTCTGTTCAAAACTTGAGAGCCCTGCTAGTGTTTCAGTTCTTAGCTGCCACTCTGCTGCTCCATCTGCTGCTACTTAGCACGCAAAATTAAGTTAGGACAGGGCTAGCCTTTGTTTCTTGAGGTAGAAATTTGAAATTAAACTATTGTGGTTATAAAGGACCTCTCCGTGAACCATCACCTTATTGTGGTGGAGAGGTTTGTGTGTCTCTGTGAACCTGAGGGCTGTGTTGTCTGGAGCTTTGTGCTCCTGGTAGGGTCTCCCAAGGCAAAGTGGTCTCAGGTGAGGGGCCAGACAAAGAATGGTTCAAAAACCCGAATGCAAAAGCTAAGCAGAGATGGAGTGACCCTGCCCGGAGGAAGCCCGGGCCCCCGTCTGGAGCCAGGCCCAGACGGCGGGCTCGTCGGCGAGCGCCTGGTGGCCGGGTTTGCCACGGAGCCCGGCCGGGCACAGCCCGAACAAGCTACGTGGCAACTCCCTCTCCATCCCATGGGCCCACCACCTGTGGGAGGAACCGTTGGGGTCGGGTGCGATGCCACATGGGTGGCAGTGAAGGTCAGGGGCCTCGACGGACCAGACCCGGGCGGCAGACGCTGGCTCTGGGGATGTGGAACGTCACCTCTCTGTGGGGGAAGGAGCCGGAACTGGTGCGGGAGGTGGGCGCCACCGGTTAGATCTGGTGGGGCTTACCTCACGCACAGTCTTGGTTCTGGAACCATACTCCTGGATAGGGGTGGACTCTTTTCTTCTCCGGAGTTGCCCAGGGTGTGAGGCGCCGGGCGGGTGTGGGGATACTCACAAGCCCCGGCTGAGCGCCGCTGTGTTGGAGTTTACCCGGTGGGAGAGGGTCGCCTCCCCACGCCTGCGGGTTGTGGGGGGGAAAACTCTGACTGTTGTTTGTGCATATGCACCAAACAGGAGTTCAGAGTATTCGGCCTTCTTGAGACCTTGACTGGAGTCCTGCATGGGGCTCCAGTGGGGGACTCCATTGTTCTGCTGGGGGACTTCAACGCACACGTGGGCAATGATGGAGACACCTGAGAGGCGTGATTGGGAGGAACGGCCTCCCTGATCTAAACCAGAGTGGGTGTTTGTTGTTGGACTTCTGTGCTAGTCATGGATTGTCTATAACGAACACCATGTTCGAACATAGGGATGCTCATAAGTGTACCTGGTACCAGAGCACCCTAGGTCAAGGTCAATGATCGATTTCATAATCGTTTCATCTGATCTGAGGCCGTATGTTTTGGACACTCGGGTGAAGAGAGGGGCAGAGCTGTCAACCGATCACCATCTGGTGATGAGTTGGGTCAGAGGGTGGGGAAGACTCTGGACAGACCTGGTAAGCCCAAACGTGTAGTGCGGGTAAATTGGGAACGTCTGGAGGAGGCCCCTGTCCAACAGACTTTCAACTCACACCTCCGGGCGGAGCTTTTCGTGCATCCCTGTGGAGGCTGGGGGCATTGAACCCGAGTGGACAATGTTCAAAGTTTCCATTGCTGAAGCTGCGGCGAGGAGCTGTGGTCTTAGGGTCTTAGGTGCCTCAAGGGGCGGTAACCCACGAACACCGTGGTGGACACGGTGGTCAGGGAAGCCGTCCGACTGAAGAAGGAGTCTTTCCGGGATATGTTATCCCGGAGGACTCGGAGGCAGTTGCAGGGGTACCGAAGGGCCCGAAGGGCTGCAGCCTCTGCCGTGAAAGAGGCAAAGCAGCGGGTGTGGGAGAAGTTTGGAGAAGACATGGAGAAGGACTTTCGGTCGGCACCAAAGTGCTTCTGGAAAACTGTTCGCCACCTCAGGAGGGGGAAGGGGAACCATCCAAGCTGTGTACAGTAAGGATGGGACACTGTTGACCTCAACTGAGGAGGTAATAGGGCGGTGGAAGGAGCACTTTGAGGAACTCCTGAATCCGACTAATACGCCCTCTATGTTAGAGGCAGAGCTGGAGGATAATGGGGGATTGTCGCCGATTTCCCAGGCGGAAGTCACTGATGTAGTCAAACAACTACACAGTGGCAAAGCCCCGGGATTGATGAGATCCGTCCAGAAATGCTCAAGGCTCTGGGTGTGGAGGGGCTGTCCTGGTTGACACGCCTTTTCAACATTGCGTGGAAGTCTGGGACGGTGCCAAAGGAGTGGCAGACTGGGTTGGTGGTTCCCCTTTTTAAAAAGGGGGACCAGAGGGTGTGTGCCAATTATAGGGGTATCACACTTCTCAGCCTCCCTGGTAAAGTCTACTCCAAGGTGCTGGAAAGGAGGGTTCGGCCGATAGTCGAACCTCGGGTTGAGGAGGAACAATGCGGATTCCGTCCTGGTCGTGGAACAACGGACCAGCTCTTCACTCGCAAGGATCCTGGAGGGAGCCTGGGAGTATGCCCAACCGGTCTACATGTGTTTTGTGGATTTGGAGAAGGCGTATGACCGGGTCCCCCGGGAGATACTGTGGGAGGTGCTGCAGGAGTATGGGGTGAGGGGGTCTCTTCTCAGGGCCATCCAATCTCTGTACAACCAAAGCGAGAGCTGTGTCCGGGTTCTCGGTAGTAAGTCGGACTCGTTTCAGGTGAGGGTTGGCCTCCGCCAGGGCTGCGCTTTGTCACCAATCCTGTTTGTAGTATTTATGGACAGGATATCGAGGCGTAATCAGGGTGGGGAGGGGTTGCAGTTTGGTGGGCTGGGGATCTCATCGCTGCTCTTTGCAGATGATGTGGTCCTGATGGCATCATCGGCCTGCGACCTTCAGCACTCACTGGATCGGTTCGCAACCGAGTGTGAAGCGGTTGGGATGAGGATCAGCACCTCTAAATCTGAGGCCATGGTTCTCAGCAGGAAACCGATGGAATGCCTTCTCCAGGTAGGGAATGAGTCCTTACCCCAAGTGAAGGAGTTCAAGTACCTTGGGGTTGTGTTCGCAAGTGAGGGGACAATGGAGCGGGAGATTGGTCGGAGAATCGGCGCAGTGGGTGCGGTATTGCATTCAATCTATCGCACCGTTGTGACGAAAAGAGAGCTTAGCCAGAAGGCAAAGCTCTCGATCTACCGGTCAGTTTTCGTTCCTACCCTCACCTATGGTCATGAAGGCTGGGTCATGACCGAAAGAACGAGATCCAGGGTACAAGCGGCCAAAATGGGTTTCCTCAGGAGGGTGGCTGGCGTCTCCCTTAGAGATAGGGTGAGAAGCTCAGTCATCCGTGAGGAGCTCGGAGTAGAGCCGCTGCTCCTTTGCGTCGAAAGGAGCCAGTTGAGGTGGTTCGGGGATCTGGTGAGGATGCCCCCTGGGCACGTCCAGCTGGGAGGAGGCCTCGGGGAAGACCCAGGACTAGGTGGAGGGATTATATCTCCAACCTGGCCTGGGAACGCCTCGGGATCCCCCAGTCGGAGCTGGTTAATGTTGCTCGGGAAAGGGAAGTTTGGGGTCCCCTGCTGGAACTGCTCCCCCCGCGACCCGACACCGGATAAGCGGACGAAGATGGATGGATGGATGGATGGTTAT
This sequence comes from Perca flavescens, assembly GCF_004354835.1. Taxonomy (NCBI): domain Eukaryota; kingdom Metazoa; phylum Chordata; class Actinopteri; order Perciformes; family Percidae; genus Perca; species Perca flavescens. The sequence goes on from NC_041344.1 coordinate 34,983,756, forward strand.
AAAGGAAGCTTACTCTCTACTACAGCTTCTATATAATATGTTTGACTTTCATTAACTGGTTTTCAGACTCTGTGGCGCAAAGGTAGTGTGTCTGACTCCAGATCAGAAGGTTGTGTGTTTGAATCGCGTCAGGGTCAATGTTTCTGTTTCTCTAGCTCCATTGGACAATGGTCAGACAGGATAGGGTGGTATCTTGATCACATGCTGGAGATTTTATCACATCAGGAACTGGAAAACAGGCTCTGAATTACTGGACAATGAAATGACTGGACTAGCAATTATACTGACAATCCTTACTAGCCCTTTAACATATTTTTTTTCATCTCAAGAACTCAAAAGTGGCCGTTAAACTGGAAACTAGAATTATAAAGGTTTTCAATTTGTGAAATTATGATGTACTTTCGTTAGTATTGTGAGATTGTCACAATACTAACTTGATGTCCTTGGTGAAGGTCTGTGCTCTCCTAGTGTCCTTCTAGTATTGTATAATTTAATCCATTTACCAGCACCAGTGTTTAGTTTGTTAATTGATGAGTAGTGATGTGAAACAGACTCTGTAGCTCAACGGTAGAGCGTCCAGATCAGAAGGCTAACTACATCGAGCTACATGCTAACGCCAGGGAAACCTGTAATCTTGGCTGCTGATAATGTTAATTTCCCCCCAATTTCAGATCACATTCCTGCTGGAACATGTCTGGTTGTTTAGTTTTTGGTTTAAAAGCTTCAGATGCCAATGATGCGTAGACCTGGAAACACTGACCAATGAGAGCAGACTGAGCTTTTTAGGAAGGGGTTTAAAGAGACAGCTCTACAACAGAGAGTACAGGTCCTGCAACCATGGGCCGTATATGAAAAATAAAATAATTACAATCTCCCCTTCTTATACAAACAGAAATGCACATAAACAGATTATACAATAGAGATAAGATGAGTTGTCTTGTTGTCATTCATTGTATTTTTTGCATTTAGCATCTTCCTGAAGTCTTTAATAAACAAAGGATTTTAATATGAAGTACGTTGAAAAAGTGAAGTGATTATAGAAGAGAAACTGAAAGAATTGATTTTGAGACAGAAAACTGGAAGCCCAGTATAATCCCACCTTGAAATAGATACTTTCCACTGCTGGTGTGTGGTGCTGCTCTGTAGGCTGCAGGAGGAGGAAGCAGGGGGTTTACCAGATTACCTGGGAGTTCCCCTTCTCCCTTCCACTCAGTGAAGCTGTTGAGTAACTCCACTGGAAACTTTTTTACTTTAACTGGTGATGCTCTTTTGTGTTTTTCCTTGAAATAGTAGTAGAGCTGATGTGGAATAAGTAAGAGGTACAAATGAATACTGTGGGTATCAGGATGTCCTTTTCCTCAATCAGTCATGCTACGTATTCAAACAGCTTTTCACCCTAAGGATGCTCCTGTGTGGTTTACATAATTTTTCAGCTCATATAAAAGGCAGAAATTTGGGCTACCAATTTCCTACCAATTAACAAGTGGGAGAAGCAGTCCACTGCCGCTAACCCTTCAGTGATATTTTCCACTCCGTTCAAGAAAGTCTTAGACCACACAACCACAGGAAATGAAGAACCTTAAAGCCTGTTAAAGCTTTGTAGTGAAGTTTCTTGCAGCAGGGGTAGAGTTTTACAAGTTTAGAAAAGTGAAACAAATAAGACAATCGAAGACTAAACCAAGTTAGGTTTTTATATTTTATTAAAAATATATTTGCAAATAAAGGAAGAACATACATTTCACAAAAGACAGCAGCCCAACGTGGAAAAGTTTCTTCAATGAGTGAACAGGAACACTGAGCTTATATGCACAACAGAGAAAAGGGGAGTGATAATCACACATGTTCTGGTCTAAACATGACTTTGCATTTCTCACAGGCAACTTAGACGATAAAGATACTGCTAAATATCAAGAGACATCATGGAGCCACTTCATCTAATCCCCTGTGCCCTACTTTCACCCTGAGGTCACATGCCCCGTACATCTCAGCTGCCAAAGGAGGAACGGATCTGGAGAGAAAGATAGTTTACTGTGACCTTGTACCTTTATCGGTTCAAACAAAGCCCATACGCATTCGTCTCCAGACTTGGTGGCTCCTACTTAGTTAAGCAGAATCAGAATCAACATGTGGGAATGAGATAAACTCCCTTTCAGTATTGTAAGAAAAACTAAAACACAAATAAAACATAAGATTAGAAGGAATCAGGCTTACATGCAATTTTTGTTATTACATCTTTACAATTGTTTGAATTCTTAATGTCTTTCAGTGGCTTTAAATACTAACCCCCTGTTGACGTAAAAGGTGACACTATAAAGTTTGTGGCTTTCTCCGTTGCATGGACGGTAGTTGTAGTCAGGTAGGATTCTGGCAACAAACTGTGTACGTCACAAAGTGTATTTGGCCATACTGATTTGGGGGAAAATGTTCAAAACATATCGAGCATAGGGATGGACAGCTGCAGAGCAAGAGTTTGTTTTGGAAATTGTGAGACATTTTTTTGACTACTGTAAATGTTGACTACAGTGCAACTTTTCTGAGCTACCAAGTTACGTTTCATTACGGGAATTTTATATATTTCAGCAGAGCATTCCATGCAGGAATTCCACCTTGGCTTCATCTTAAGCATTGACAATGATACACCACAGTTGCCCAAATTAAATATTAATACTAATTAATACTAAGTCTAAACTTTTCCTTGACGGCAGCAAGCCAAGGCTCCTTCCAGAGACTTTACCAATGTTATTGTTCTTCCCTTTGGTATCCTTTGGTATACAGCAACACAAGTCAAGCTAGGTTTACGGTAGCCGTACGGAGCTATGCAAAGACATCACAACAATCGTTTCCAGCCGAAGGCTCCGCAAGTTGTCGCGGCTCGTGGTCGCGCACTTCTGAATGCTACTCTTTAGTTCAACATGGTCAGCTGGGAAGACTGGTCGAGCAGGTTCGCCTCTCTACAAACATCTGTATGAGTCTTCATGCACAGGGAGTCAAACAGCCCTAAATATGTGGTTAGAGAGAGACACCACACTGGGAAAAGAAGAACCATTTTGTGTGTGTGTGAATGTGGAAAAACATTAGATCACTTGTCAAAGCTGAAAATAGGCATTTATAGAAATAGTGTTTTTAACAATGTCTGAGGCAGACAATTTAGGCCTAGATTTGGAGATCAACAACAGGTTAATATTTAGAGTAAATAAATGTAATGTAAACGTCAATGTTTTACTGTTGCCAGGCAGCCTGCTTTCCTTTACTTCGCTTTCTTCTTCTTTTCTACTACTTCTTGCTTATTCAGCTTTTTAGGGCCCGAGCGCCGACAGCGTCGCCTGGCAAAGCCCTATTGAACCTGATCTGTTTATTATTCTTCTCCCCAATTAATCGCTTTTTTGAGGAGCTTAAGATACTCAAAAACTCACCAACTTTTACACAGGCATCAGGCCTAGTGAGAAATTTGATATTTAAAGGGTTTCGTAGATAGGCGTGACAAAATGGCTCACTAGTGCCCCCTACAAAGTTAAAAAAATTGAGCCCCTGCACTACGTTTCATGTAGACTAACGGAATCTGGTACACACATGTATCATGTAAAGATGTACGAAAACGCTTATTGGAGTAATGCCCTAAACCCAACAGGAAGTCGGCCACTTTGAATTGATTGTACGAAATGAGTGCGTTTATGGCCATTTCCACATGTACTTTAATGAACTCCTCCTAGAGATAGAGATTGTGCCATCTTAAGACGTTAAAGATGAAAAGTTATTAAAAGCTTGAGCATCGAAACAGGAAGTGGGTGTAACTTGAGTGTACATTGTCCAATTGGCTCAAAACTTTTCAGGATTCATAAGAGTCCAACCCTGACGACATCTGCAGACCGATATTGACTCAAAGTCATAAAGCCCCTAGTGGCAACAGGAAGTAGGCCTAAAAGTCAAGGTGCTAGACTTTAACAAACTTCTCCTAGAGATTTCATCCGATTTACTTCAAATTCATTTTGTGCCATCTCAAGACCTTAATGATGAAAAGTTATTAAAAGCTTGAGATTTCAACCAACAGGGTGGACGTGGCATGGCGGCCATTTTGAGCATTAATCGATGAATAAAGAAGTTGTTGTAACTTGAGTGTATGTTGTCCAATTTATCCAAAATTTCTCACGTTCGACAAGGGTCCAGGCTTGAGGACATATATAAGGAAAAATTGAGTTTTGGTTAAGCCTGCTGGCACCAGGAAATCAGCCTTATATGACAAACATCATCAACTCAGCAGAGAGTTTCTTTGTCATTGGTCATGGTTTGGCCCGCCCCCTATGCTTAAGCCATGCTCCTTTCATAAATGGAGACCCGTTTATCATAGACTTTTGTGTGAGGTATCATTGAACTCAGCAGAGAGTTCCTTTTTCATTGGTGACAATTTAAGCACACTCCACCGCGTGCACTGTGTCCGACTGTGGATCAGTATCTGCCAGTAACGCGCGCAGAGGAGCGAGGGTTCATCCAACGCTGCTTGCAGCATTTTAGGCCTTTGTATAGGACAGCTGAAGACATTAAGGGGGAGAGAGAGGAGTACACCTCTATATATGGGCGTGCGCTCTACAAGGTCAGCTACCCAGGAGCCCGCTTATTCAGCTTTTGTTCGCACGCCCCCTGATGTCGAACAAAGCGTTGACCATAAACGTATCTGTGCATGCTTGTAGTGCTCACGCCACAATGTCGCGCGCCAGTATATCTAAAGCTTTAGACTGGTAATTATAAGTGTGTTGAATTATGTGTGTAATAATATTATGTGTGTTAATCACCTTACAAAATGTAGTGGTATCTAACCAGACAGCTTCAGTTTCTTAAGAAGAGAAAAGGTCCTAAAGAAGTAATGAATGTGCTATTTGGAAGGGAAAACAAAAGTTCAAAAAATAAGAAAAGTCCAAGGCACTCTTCTGGCGAACAGTTAAAAGTTTTTTAGACAGCTATTTAATGTTGAAATTACTAGTAGGCTCCATGTAAAAATAAGGCTGAGTAACAACCCACACTTAGCTACACAAAGGGTAAAAGAAAAGCCCTAAAGAAGGCTGTTTGTGAGCTCCCACTACCAATAGTACTTAGAGACCGTTCTCAAAACATCTGAAAATATTACTATCTGAGTGGCATGATACCACTAAGGTTAGTTTGAGTAAGCATGTTACAGCTTCTTCTGCAGTACACAATAAGAGGCCATACAACACTGTGGTTGTTTTGCGCTGTGGTTGACAAGTTCATTGTGCTGCAACTTCCTGCCAACCAGCATCAGTTGATGCTTTCATCTAACCATTGCCAGTTGCTGCATATAGCTAAATTTTGTTTGTTGTTTACATTTTTTAGTTCCACATTCTAGTTCTAATGCAATGAACACATCCCTCACAGACTTATTTTTCTCTTCAAATTAATTTTTTATTCCAACATTCTTACAGCACCACAGGCACCATTGCATTATTTGAAAATGTAGATCAATTTCTATTTCAATAAATAATCAAATAAATTATGTACAAAATCCAGCACAAATACAGTTGTGAATGAGAACACACAATCAATAAATAGATACAAAAAATTAAATAAATATATTGTTAAGTTGAATAAATACATACACTTTAGAATACACTTCTGTCAGCCTGTAGTGACACAATAAATACTCAGTAGTTATAGTAGGTCTACATTTGTACAAATGGCAGCTTGAGCATTGCAGTACAGCAAAAGATAGAAGTACATAGTACATAACATTATTGATCCATAGAGGTACCTATGGTAAAATTACAGTGAGCTCTTAAAGCTCTACAGATGACATAGATTGGTTTACTTGCAAACTTGAAATGTGTTGCTAAAACTTTGCATGGAAAATCTACTGTATACTCAATGTCCCATTGACTGTTTAGTGCAGTGTAAACCTTCTACATGTACATTCATATCTTCACTTGTTGCCCTCAGTCACCTGTTCTCACAAGGCAAACACACCAAAGAAAGTCTTCCCTTGCTCATCCTCCAGGCTCTGCAGCATCTTCTCTTCCATTACCGTCTTGAGTCTGTCCCCTTTCATCAGGTTGAACACAGCTCCCATATACACGGCCGAGAACCAGCTCCGCTCCTCGTCCGGGTCGCTGCTGGCTTTCATTTGGCAGGCAGTACGGACAGAGTGCAGGATGGTCTGGTAGGACTTGTTGGTGTCGTCCCCCCCATATGAGCTGGACCAGCGCTTCACAGTGTGGCTCAGGTGGACCATGGGCTTTGAGGTGGTGTCATCAGCATCGCTGATGCAGTCAACCCGGAAAGATGCTTGGCTGTAAACAAAGTAGAGGCCATTTTGAGGAATCACAATTTCGTTGTTGTTGAGTTCTAGCCCTCCTTGAAAGTGGGACTGGTCCACCCCATTATTCCATTCCACTGAGGTTTTCCTGTCAGGGTTGTAGTCTCCTGTTGAAGAGTATGCAGAGATGGTGATGGAGAAAATTAGAATTGACAATTAAGACTTAAAACATTTAGAAACAGGTTTAAAACATTTTCCAACAAGGACAGAAAGGATTCCAAAGGAATGTTATTAGCCATCATAATGCAATGGAAGTTCGTCTTTGATCTGGCTCAAAAATAAATAACAGTAATTTCTGAGTAATTGCACTACAGTAAATGAAACTATTTCTCATTTTGCTGTTGAGCCCTACCACATCCATGTCACCCACCTAAGGGACTAGAATTGCTTTAATGGGCCCTTAAAAAATGTCTTAATCCCAAGAAGTTGTTCCAGAACCCCATGAACATGCTCAAGAAGCCATGGAATGTCCTTAAAAACCCAAAGAACCTCCTCAGGAAGCCCTTAAACATCTTTAGGAAGTCCTTGGATGTTCTTGAGGAAGCCAAAGCTCCCCTCAATCAAAAAGCCCTAGAACTTACACAGAGTGCCAGTCCAAATTAATAAAAAATATATCTGCTATTCATTTTCTCACATTGTGCTTATTAGCCCCAAGTATTCTTAGATACTGAATTAATTGCGTTTTTTTACCTTCTAAATGAATGGCCGCTCTGACATTTGAAATTTGCCTCAATGTGTGGCGAAGATCTGAAAAAAGAGAAGACAGAGGTTCATAAAGTGGGGAATAACACAACAGCTTTACGTTTGACTTTTAGAATAATTAATTAATAATTATTATAATTAAACAAGGGTAAAACTATTGTTTTGATTTGGCAACAGATAAAGAAAACTGCCTGGACAGTGTGACAAGTTCAGCTTATTATCAGTTCTAAGATGTGACAAAGCCATCAGTATCAATTAAAAGTACAAATATTGATCTTTTGAGAAAATTTAGAGAAAGTTCTCACCAGTTCCTTCATCTTCTCCTGAGCCCTGTTTTAAGAAGAGAAGCATAGAAGACCAATTAGAATGGCTGGGTTCAGGTGAGTTGGGCCACTCACTGTTAGAGACATCTGGCCCATTAATAATGCAGAGACTAATCTTCTACTAATCTTAGACTTGTGTTCCTACCTCGGCATGCCTGTTGAGGACGAGGACAGCAGCAGCAGCAGTGGCGAGGCAGAGTGTGAAAACCAGCAGGGCTGTGGTTAGCTTTGAGCTGGGTTTGACTCGCAGTGTCTGTGTCCTGGCTTCTGTGTTGACAGCTGCGTCCAGTACTACCTTGCATTCCCCTTCCATTGTTTTGAATGAGTTCCTTCCTTTACTTCAAGTGCGGCTGAGTTCTTCTGCTATCTCTCTGGTGTGTTGACTGACACTCAGCGAGTGGCCCTTTTAAAAAGAGTAACGTCCTGGGAAACTCCAGTGATGTCATTCATTGTGAGTGGAGATTTGACGAGGAAGAGAGACCCAAAGTCGGGGAGGATCTTACACACCACGCACTCCTACACACATGGCACCTATATGACTGTGTTATCCCATTAGCACATACAGACAAACACCCGTAGAAACCCCTTCTGCATCTCAGTGCACACACACTCCCACAAGTCTATCGATACTCACACACAGATAAGGATACACAGACAATACACTCCAAGTCTGCCATACCGAAATGCACCTACAAAAACTCAGTCTCCCATTTAAAACCAAAAATGCACATTTTAGCCAATCATACCACATTAAATATTGAGTTTATACGTATGTTGTGGTGTACCGGTCATCGCTATGTGGGTCACATATATGGAAACCATGTTAAAGTGTGGGTTTACAAGCCACATACACATCATTCAGTTATTCACCAAGGCACTATGCAATAGATTAAAGGAATGAACTGCAACTGACGTGTCATTGTTAATATCTACAGTAGGCCTATATTGTGTCACTTCCCTTTTGTTAAAAATAGACAGATGGTAATGCAGGGACAGTAGTTCCTCTTAAAGAGTTGTAAAAATCCTGTGTGTGCCAAAATAGAAATATAGTTCAATGATAAAACAAGTGATGATGCAGTCTTGAGCAAGGACGCTGTAACCGTCAGCTGCAATGTGACCCTACAGGACAAATGTTCACTGTCCACTAAAAGTTCTGTTGTTGCTGCTGACAAACTCAGATTATTATTCTAAGTGTGTGACAACATTATGGAAAGGATCCCTACAGAGATAGAGCTTTTAGTTAAAGAGTAAGCTACGAAATCTCCATCACCAAACGCCACCAGACTCCATGTAAATAATCAGGACTTTTAGCGTGTATAGAGCCAGTATATATCAACATGTAAATGGGTGAATTAAGGGTTTATTTCAAACAAACCAGAGTAAGTAAGAGTAAGAGTGATTGTTGGAATAGTGGAAAGATGAACCAAGATGGCTTTTGAGTATTGTTTAATTACTGATTAAATAATACTCAATGATGAAAAATCATATATATATTCAGTGTATTGACTGCGATCAATCTCTTTGTGGGAGTCTTTGTGAAAAATAAAAATACAGCATAACGAGAAAAAGGGAAAGTGATAAAACAGTTTTATCAGTTCATGATGAATATATTTATTAAATAATATCTAAATAATTTTCATAGTGATTGAGATTAACATGGTGTCCATGACAATGTCACAGACAAACCATAATTGGCAGTAACAACTCAGATGAGTAAGAATGAGCATGGATGTTAAGTATGCAGGGGAGAATTAGTCAGAGATTGACTCAGATCAATCAGCATCAATACTAGCTTGGATTGTTGCCATATATCTCATGTTGATGGTAAAGAAGATAAAAAGTTAAGGTAAGATTGAGATAACTGCAGGTTGAAAAATGTGGATGTGTAAAATAGCTGGGACTTTATCATGACAGGCAACCCGCAGCCTGGAAAACGTCCTCCTACGTTTGGTGCTATAACAGTCAACTGCAATATGCCACGTTTTACATTAGACATTGCTCTTTCATATAAGAGTAATATATAATAACTAGCTATATGCATTGAGAAAGCAAAACTAACATACACAAATACATCCTTCCTACACTATCACTTTAGTGTGAAGTTGGATTGACTTCCTGGCACTGCACATACAGCCCAAACATGTGGAATCAAGTCTATATCTGGTTTCACATAGATAACAAATGATAATTGCTTTGGCAGAAATTCTAGATTTGAAATACGACCAAAGCCCAATCGTTATATCATACAAGCCTGAAAAAACAAACCTTGGTAGAGATTATGTATAATATATAGGAAAAGGGTTAATTTAATCACACACATTTTACAGTTTCAATTTCATTTTTTATGTGTTAAGGTTGCCTGAAAAGAAGCAGTTGTCAAATTAAGGAGGTCTTGTGGTTGTATCACAAATCTCATAACTACTATGTGACTCCATCATGGAGGATCAGACTTCTCATTCTTTATGGTAACTACACTCCTTTACCAGCCACATTCCATTTCTACAGAAGGTGAGTCTTATACTTAAAATATTATTTAGGTGGAGTATCACCTTAAGGTGTTGAATTCGATCACTGATGGTATATCACATAAGATCACAAAATCACAAAGCCAGCATTGTTTATGGTTGCAATGGAGCTGCGCTAAGCTAAACGCTAAAGTTGTTGATTTTCAACCCTTCTGAACGAGTCATACTAGCGACATTCATCTGCACGTATGGCAGAACAAACTTTCCCCTAAGTTACCAGCTAACACTAGCAGTAGCTAGCTAGCTTGGTTGGCAGAACACTGAACATAAAGACATTTCAAGTTGACCAAAATGTTCCAGTTAAAGTTGTTAAAGTGAAAACCCACAGTGAGAGGGTCAAAGTTTGAGATGAAAACACGGAGCCTAGGAGAATCTCTGGAGAAATGCAGTTCAATGCCTATTTCTATGATAGGACGTATAAATATTATTAAGATGTCCATCCTGCCCAAATTTTTATATCTTTTTCAGTCCATCCCACTCCCTCTGCCCACCTCTTTCTTCTCCACTCTTAACAAAAACTTCACCCGCTTTATATGGAATAGTAAGCGTCGTAGACTGCGACTCTCCCTGTTAAACCTACCATATGAACATGGGGGACTAAGACTGCCTTATATGAAACTTTACTATTGGGCAGCCCAACTCCGTGCAGCTATGTATTACTTTCTCACTACGGAGGGCCCAGCATGGCTAAAGATAGAAAATAACACATTAGAACTGCCACTGCACTTGTACCTTTACTTGGCACCAACCAAAATACTCAAACAGCATGCACATAATCCATTCCTCAAAAATACTATATCGATCTGGCACGAGGCCCACAAAAAAAACCTATTTTGGGAAATGAAAACTTCAGAGCACGGAGATGTGATATGGGATTCAAACACTGGATAGAAAAAGGACTAAGCAAAATAAAAGACTTGTATAATGAAGGGACTCTAATGTCATTCCAACAATTAATGGATAAACACAACCTTCCCAAGAAACATTTTTTTAAGTATTTGCAAATTCAAAGCTTTGTATATTCCCAAATTAAGACTACCTTAGAACCTACATTATCTACTCTCGAAAAATTCACAGTAAGCCATTTACATGCCAGAGGTCAGTTTGTGACAGTTTGTCTAAATCCGTTTTATGTTTTCTCCGCTGACCCTGTGTAATGCTTCCCCTCCGTCACGTTCCACTCAATCCAACTACCAGCAGGAAATGCTCGCCTCCCACTCTCACACACCAGGACAGAATATCTCATCAGTCTTGAAGGGGCGGTTCCACTGCACAGCTGATTGAAACTTTTCAAGTTGTCACAAGTTTTATGATATACTATTAGCAGGCTCCAAGGAGAACTCCATATCGTATTTAGGAGCATGGAAGAATGATCTTCAGGTAAACATCTCTATAGAGGACTGGGAAAAGGCATGTCTTCACGCCCAAACCCAAACTATAGATACCAGATTTAAACTGTTGCAGTATAAGTGGTTGCTCAGGATTTATATTACTCTGGTTAAATTACATCATTTTAATCCTGAGATCCCTGATACATGTAGTAAGTGCACTGAAGAAATTGGCACTCTCTATCATTGTATGTGGGAATGCCGAAAACTCCAGGTATTCTGGAAAGAGGTTCTAGGGCTGACTTCTGAATTGACAGATATGGTTGTTCCTATTGAAGCTAAAATGTGTTTACTACACATATACCCTGGAGCTTTCCCAGTAAACGCAAAGAAACGCAAACTGATCAATTTCTGTTTGTTGCAAGCCAAACGTGTAATTGCCTTAACCTGGAAGGATACTCAGAGACTTGATTCTAGACAGCGGGTTAAGGAGATGTCTTGCAGTCTGGCACTAGAAAAATTGACCTACCTAGCAAGAGGGAAAGTTGAGGATTTTTATAAGATATGGATGCCTTTCTTAAATTTTATGAACAACATGAATATCCATATGCCTGGATACGGGTAAGCGCTGGCACTGTCAGCAATACTGCTGCAGAATGGCTCGAATCTTGCACCACAGCTAGAGTACTATAGTTATGAATCGGGGGAAAGAATAGGATGTTGACCAAGTTTTAATAAATCTGCTTTAAACCATCTTATTATTATTACCATTAATATTATCATAATTATCAGCATTTTTATTGTTGTGCTATTGTTTATTATTATTATTATTATCCCCTTGTTTGTTTCCATTTAATGTACTTAATGATGTGCCTTTTTTTTAATCTTATTTACTCACTTATTTTCCTCTGAGACGATTGTTGGTTAAGGGAGGGAATATTGTTTATTAATAACGACCGAAAATTCAATAATTAAAGTTTTGAAAAAAAAAAGAAAACACAGAGCGTACAGCCAAAAACAAGTTGAGGTTTATTTTAATGTTCCCAGTGTTAGCATGGTTAGCATTGCTAAGCCTCTGTCCTGATTTACAGGTCCTAAAGCATCCCCTGCTTTATCGTCTATTTTTAAATAAATGGGACCATCTTCGATCCCACCCTCTCCTTTGTACCGCATGTCAACCACGTCACCAAAACCGCCTTCTTTCACCTTCGTAACATTGCACGCCTCCGCACCTCTCTGTCCACCACTGCAGCTGAGACTCTCATCCATGCCCTCATCACCTCCAGACTGGACTACTGTAACAACATTCTCTACGCACTACCAAACCCAATCACCAACAAACTCCAATACGTCCAGAACTCAGCTGCTCGCCTTCTCACCTCCACCCGCCGCCGAGACCACATCACCCCTGTTCTCCACAACCTCCACTGGCTCCCAGTCAAACACAGGATCAACTTCAGAATACATCTCCTCACATACAAAGCACTTAATAACCTTGCTCCTCCATACCTCTCCGACCTCCTCACCCGCCTCAGGTCCGTCGATGCTAACACACTCAAGACCGTCAGGACTAAGCTCCGGACCTGGGGCGACAGAGCCTTCTCAGCTGCTGCACCCACCCTCTGGAACGCCATCCCCAACCACATCAAACAGTCAAGCACCCTACCATCCTTCAAACAGGCCCTCAAAACTCACCTCTTCCAAACTTGCTATTTCCTGTTAACAGACTTTCCCAGTTTTTCCCTCCTTTTCATTGCCCACCTCTCCTGCTTTGCCTGTGCTTGTCCATGCACCTACTGTATGTTTCCTTTTCTTTTTGTCTGTCATGTAACCTTGTCTACATACCTTGTCTGTTTAGTCTGTTTTCTTTTGTCTGTTTGTAACCAAAACTGTAAAGGGTCTTTGAGTGTCTAGAAAAGCACTATAAAAAATAAATGTATTATTATATTATTATTATTATTATTATTATTATTATTATTATTATTATTATTATTATTATCATTTACTAAATGAACATCATGCTGTACTGAAGAAGACTTGAAACTAGCGATTGAGACCATAAACTCATTATGAAAAGGTTTACTGAGGTAATGAATCAAGAGAGAAGTAGGCTCATTTTCTATTGAAACTGACTTCTTGTTGGAGCCAGTGGAGTCGCCCCCTGCTGGAAATCAGATAGAATACAGCTTTAAGGAGCTTCAGCATTGGCTTCACTTTTCAGGCCCGGAAGCTTCGTCCATTATTTTTACAGTGTATGACCACAAATCTAAAATGGCCACTGAATGTTGTGGTTCTGCTGGAATTTCCAGAGTTAATAAATCTGTTCAAAGCTAAATGACATGAGAAGCATTTGAGTTGGATTAGAATATGTATAAATATTCTGTCTAATAGGAGAGTACAAAAACTGTTCAGAAAGTATTCTTACATTGTTTAAACAGTAGTAGTGAAAATGTGGGCACATACACACACACACACACACTGGCCAAAACCCTAAGACTGTATTCATAGCCACTTATTTATAGCCATATACATAGCCTACTGTAGCAATTTAAACAGGAAGAATAAACAGTAATAAATGAAGGTGTTACTCGATATTTTTTCAGGAAGAATGACTAAACTTGATCTTCCAGTGAAGGTGACTTCAGTAGAAGGGAAGCATGCCTGACAACAACAAAACAGGAAGGATGTGTGAAAGAAATACTTCCCCCTTCTTATGTGGTCTACAGCCCACTTTCATTACATTCACTTAAGTTTTTTTATCTCATTTTGCATAACAATTTTTTTTTAAATTGTCAAAAAAAAAACTCCCCTCATGAGCCAGGACATCACCGTGCTTTTGATATGTTTTCTGTTTCTATATCTGCCACAAAAAGCAAATTCCCTTCATCTAAATACAACTTGATACTCTCCCCAGAGCCACAGAGGAATACACAGTGTTTTTGTAGATTGGCCCACTGCTTAGCTTCCTCATTACATGATGAGAGCATTATGTAGACAGCCACATTTCCCTGGTAGATCTTCAGTTCAAAAAATGTTGTGCAAAAACTCTCTGCTGGTAGGAACAATATGTAAAGATACTGGGCTACACAATGCATATCTGCTTGGTCACATAATTACAACTTGATCACATCACATATATATATATTGTAGAGTCAAATTTACATTATCAGGCAGCTTCAGTTTTAAACCAAGAACTATTTTGTGGACAGTGAATGTAGTTATTAAAAATAATTCCAGGTCCCACCAACTGGAAGGACACCTTGACGTTGGCTGAGGTGTATGTTTTTTATGTTGTTTGTGAGGCCCTTACCTAAGACCAACATGTTCTCCAAACCATACGACAAAATCTGTCATTTATTCCTACCCTCTAATACGACCCACAGGAGCGTTTCATAAATTAGCGCCCCTAGCAGTGGCAGGAAATATGATCTTATCTAAACCAGAGAATGTAGCGGACGCGGTTTTAAGCACGTCGTTAATGTTGTGAAACGGTCACAGTTTAGTTAAGTTTAGGCACCAAAAGTACAGTTACACAGAACCTGAAAAAGCTAAAACTCCCTGTTTCCTTTTCTTTTCAAACAGGACTGAATGAACCCCAGTCTCCTGGGTGAAAGTCCTGTGTTTATTTGACCCATCCACCCCCAAACCTGCCTCCTTGGCGCTCTTAAACTTCCTCACCTTACTTCCTGTTTTGCTGCTGTCATAACTTCTATGACCACTAGAGGGCGCCGCCACTATAGACCTAAATACAGGTTGTAGTTACTGCTTGAACAAACGTTTTATGTGGGCGTTTTTCAGGAGAGAACATTCTCCTTAAGACAATTTTCTAACATTATGTGATAGACAATCAAGATTTTTAAATCTTGAATCTTGAACACACTGGAGGGCTTATAGTACCCCCTCTGTGTCTGGGAGGGGCCTTGGGTTCCTACTTTCAGACAGCATTTCCTTAAAGGCATTTGTGTTGTACTCAGTTGTACCGAAAAAGTAACAGCAGTTGTGTGAAAAAAGAAAAAAAGAGCTTGACAACAATTTCGGATCCTAGCTACTGTATCACCTGTCGATTTCGAAAAATTAAAGAATCCAGTTTTTGACATCAGAATGGTGTCCTGCTTGGTGAAGCCTAAGTGGAACAAGTACATTTTTCTACTTTCTCTTTGCCTCAGTCTGCCTTTTTGCTTGTTCACCTCAGATACAGGTATTAACTTATATATCCGGCCTACTGTCAGTAGTAGTACAGAACGTATTTTAGGGGAAATGAGCAGTGCATCACTCATACAGTGCCAACCACATGAAAAGGTGATAATGTGGAGGAAGATGATTCCGTCAAGATAAGGGAAGTTGTTTAAGGGCAGAAGGGGAGAAACCCAATGTTTTCCCTTCTTGACTTGATTCTGTCTTTAACCCCTGAAAAGTGAGAATAATGTTACCAAAGAATGTGGGTGACTAAACTTCCTTTTGTCAGTTATAGCATCTAGTCAGATTCTAATTTTGATAGACCCAATACAACATATTTCTACAATCCATGGCCAGTGAAGTGTATGTGTAAGTGTTTAGACACCTGAACATGACAGCTGTGTGATAGTTCAACATGAATGTGATGGCATCGGCAGTGACATTTTTGGACTCCAGAGGTCTGAAATTGGTTCATAGTAGATCCAAGATGACGCAGCACAGAGACAGGCGAGCGTACACCTTCTGGGACATGTTTTGGAGTAATTATACAAAATATCATTGGTCATGATGAATAATAAATTAGCTGAAGCAATGCAGGCATGTATAATTTCGAATCACTGTATCTTTCTTCTTTTTGTGTACCAAGGGTGCAAAAGTGTAAAGCTGGCACTGATTTTGTTAGAACTCACTTAGAAATCACTTTAATTAATTTTTATTGTTATTATATATATATATGATTATTTCTCGGATTAATCCCTTGTACCAGTGGTTTTCAATTTCTCGTTATATCATCCCTTTTTATATATTTATAGCCTACGTTATAAATAAATATTAGAGTGTAGGTAATTTCACATGTTAATTGCATGCTAATAAAATGTATTTTACTTAAATTACATATGTTTTAATATCAGAGAGTAAAATGTAAGGAATCGGGCAGATGCAGGGAATATCTCTGACGGGCTATTCCTGCTCCGAGCATACGTGTGATTTTTCAGATGATCACTGCTCTTGTGTCTATCTATCTATCTTGCTGTAATGCTGAAGTCGTCTGATTCAAACAGAAACTGTGACCCTCTTCCATTGAGGAAATTAAAACACAAAACCATTCCATATTATTACAAATGATTTTAGTCACATGGGACACCAGTTAGCACATGCATTTGAGATAATGTGATGTGGTGGTTTTGGAAAAAATTAAAAACACCAGAGTTATGCAACAGTGGCTGGCTAATAAGGCAATGCAGTCTGTCTGTCCTACCTGTCTGGGCGAGACTGGAGGAGGCTCAGGAGGGACAAGGAGAGGTCTGGAGTTTTGTAGAGGTGGATGAAACCTGGTAGAAAGAAACTCTACGTGGAACCTGTGGTTTCCTGTCTCCTTTTTTAGGGTGAACTACAGAGCTGTTACGTATGCAGAATGTTTGTTCCACATTCATGGAGGAGGGGTTTATGACATATTTTAAAGGTCCCTGCTAAAATATTTGGACTGAAGCTGTTAATATATTGTGTATTCAGCATGAATATTCAATTCACTATGTTGTAATTTGGTTATTTCTAAGGAAACAACTTAGGAGATCTGTAGTTAAAGTAGAAACTTTTCTGAAAAAAGTAAGACTGTCATGGGACACTATACTTTCCCATAAACCCCAGGATTATTCCACTATTACTACTTCTGCTTATATCACTGCTGCTTTCATTAATGCCACTGCTGATAGTCCTTGAACATAGACTTGTATTTGCATTTGATCAAGGAGTTGCATAGATACCTTAAGAAGTAGTGCCAAATTTCCTCTTAACTACACATGAAGTAGTGGTTTCAGTGGCTCCGCCTGGGATTTTTCTTTTGCGGATGCTATAGGGTTGCTTGACTTTTCAATAAGGGTGCTCTGACATTATTTAGGGTTTCCCATTACATTACAATGCCTTAAGCCTTACTCAGTTAATTAAAGAACCCACAAGGGTTGAGGGCCGTTCGTCTACCTTACTTGATTGGATTCTTGTTTCCAATCCGGATAGGATTATCAAATCGGGTGTTTTATCAGATTGCTTTGGTCACCATTCTATAATATATTGTATCTGGAAAATTAAAATACAGAGTTTCCCCTATAGATATATCACAATGAGGCAACGTAAAAATTTTAATGATGATTACTATATACGCGATTTATTAGATATTAGATGGGACAGGCTCCAACTAATTCCATTTGTGGAAGAGGCATGGAACTTCTTCTATACTGAAGTAAAAACAATAATTGATAAACATGCTCCTGTGAGAACGATTAAAGATAAAGGTAGACATTTACCATGGATAAATTCTAATTTACTTCAACTATTCAAGGAAAGTGATAAAGCTTGGGCTAAATATTGTTTAACAAAAGATGAATCGGATGGGACAACATATAGGCATTTAAAGAATAAATGTAAAACTGAAACTAGGAATGCCAAATCTAACTACTATAGAGACTGCTTGTCTCGTGATTTTAATAATCCTAGGCACTTCTGGAATCACTTAAATAATATTCTGAATAAAATTAAAAACTTCTGTGAAACAAATATGTAAGGGTAATAATATTTTATCTGATCCTGTGCATATAGCTCATGCCTTTAATCTTCATTTTTTGTCTTTGCATAGCTTAAAATCTGTTTGCTCGGATGGTTTGACATGGTCTTCTTATTCTCCCATGCCTGCTGGTTCTTTTTCATTTAAAAAGATCATGCCTACTGATGTTGTTAAGGCATTACAGGACCTTAAATCAAAGTGTAGTACAGGACTAGATGATCTGGAAGCAAAGTTTATCAAAATCGCAGCTCATATATTTATGTTTCCTCTTGCAGATCTCTTTAATTTATCATTAACTACTTGTACCGTGCCACAAATTTGGAAAGCTGCAAGAGTGACACCTCTTTTCAAAGGTGGAGAACAATCAAATGTGAATAATTATCGTCCAATTTCTATCATTTGTGCAGTTGCCAAAATATTTGAGAAACTAATTTTTAATCAACTAACTGATTATATTAATAACTACAATATTTTTATCTCCACATCAATCAGGCTTTAGATCTAATTTTTCTACTTCAACTGCTCTCTTAAAATTTTCAAGTGATGTCTTTTCGGGTTTTGACAATGGTCATTTCATTGGAGCGGCTTTCATTGATCTCTCAAAGGCCTTTGATATGGTTGACCATTACCTTCTATTGGATAAGCTTTACTCTATCGGTTTGAATAAACATGCTGTGCTTTGGTTCAACTCCTATTTGCATAATAGACGTCAATGTGTTGTTTACCAAGGATTCCAGTCAAATTATTTAATTGTTGATAAAGGTGTTCCTCAAGGCTCCACATTAGGTCCTTTACTTTTTTCAATCTTTATTAATGACGTGGCACAAGTTTGTTCTCATTGTGAATTAGAGCTTTATGATGATGACACTGTCATCTATACCTCTGATCGGGATTTGCTGCAAGTTCAAAAAACTCTTCAATCTGACTTTGATAAAGTACAACAGTGGCTGTTTACTAATAAACTCCTGTTGAACATGAAGAAGTCCTGCTGTATGGTATTTTCTACAATACAAAATTGCCATTGTGCTTCATGTTTTGAAATAAAGTTTTTAGATGGGTCCCTTATGCAGATTGTGGAGGAATTTAAATATTTGGGCCTCTGGCTCGATTCCAACCTTACTTTTAAGATACACATTGATAATATTATCAAGAAAGTATATGGATGTCTTAATACTTTGTACAGATCAATTAACTGTTTTTCAACTCCAGTCAGAAAAAAAATTATTTCTCAACTGGTAATACCAATTATTGATTATGCAGACGTAGTTTATACTAATACCTTTGAATCCAATCTTAAACCTCTTAATGTTGTATTTAATTCTCTTTGCAGATTTATATTAAATTGTCCATTTAAAACTCATCATTGTTTTATGTATGATTCACTACACTGGTTGCAACTTAAACATTTCAATATAAAGCTCCTTTTGGCTCCTTTTGACTGGAATAATCTTCCTCTTTCTCTGAGGTCTATTTCTACATTTGGTCTATTCAAGTCCTCACTTTTTTCTTTTCTTAAAACTAAGTGTTCTTGTAATTAGGGATACCAGGTATATTAAATATAAATGGTTTATGTATTTGTTTTTTTTGATACTTATATGCGAGATGTGATGTTATCGGATATGTTAAATTTTGTCATAAGGCATATTGATATATGATGCATTAGTTGTTTAATGCATTTGGCTGATTATTTTGTCAATATACTTTAATATGTGTGCTATGTTAATTGTGGGGTCAAGGGCAGGTGAGCGAGTTATTGTTTTGTATATGTTTGTATCTTTGTATTGTTTGTATATGTACTGTATGATTAACTTTTGTGTTTGTATATATGTGCAGGACCCCCTTGAAAATGAGATGCGACATCTCAAGGGATTATCCTGAAATAAATTCAATTCAATAAGGTGAGATATTCAGCTCAAGAGATACAGATGTAAGGTTCAAAAGCCTGCCTTTGTTAACACACTTCTAAATATAACATTTTACACAATTATGCCATGGCAGCAACAGACACAAGTTTGTGCACATTTCAGCCTCAGATTCTGAGATCACAAACTCATGCTGCAAGTTACCAACACTGAGCATCGCAATATAGATACTGTAACTATAGGGAATCACAAACTGTTCCTCACCCATCAAATGCATTAAAGCTATAAGGCCCTATTTTAACGATCTGAAACGCAAGTATCAAATGTGAAACACAACTAGCTTTGTGGGCGGATCTCGGCTGCTGTTGTTATTATACCGGCGGGATGAATGACTCTTGCGCCTGACGCAAATCTAAAGATCAGACCAGATCCCGCCGGAGTGTCCAATCCCACCGTAGTTCAACCTCATGTCTCCTTAAGTCCTCTAATATTTCCTCATTTATGTCATCAACACATCCATGATTCATGGAAATGTTGTGTAAAACACAACAAGCCACAAAGAATGCTGGGACTTTTTGAGGACTGTACTGTAAAGTGCCTCCTGACCGATCCAAACACCTGAAGTGCATTTTCAGTAATATTTTTCTTTGTTATTATGTATGGTTTGCTTAAATGGGAACTGCTGCGTCCGTGTAGATAAGAGAAGCAAAGTGTATGCGCATTGTGCACACGCTACATTATGGCCAAGCATGCACCCCTAAAATAGCATCTGAATAACGCGCTACTGACTTCAGACTAGCACCACTGACTTTAGACCAGGTTTTTCCTGGTCAGTGGCAGAATTGTTTTCTGAAACTGTAAACTAGCACCAGGGAATGTTTACGCCGGAACCCGTTTCTCTTTTCGCTGAACCACCCCCTGGAGCGCAAATACATTCCCTAATTTACCGACGTGCGTCTGTGGAGGGAAAAGTCCGCTGTGCGTCGAGTGTAAAATAGGAATGATACATGCGTCGGTGTACAAAGGCAATTGCGCTGAGTGCAAGATAGGGCCCTCAGTGTTTCTGTCTCCCCCATGAGGAATTCTAAGTAATGATAACAAAACTGCCATTACATCCACATGATACAAGCCTTCCGTGATCGCGCACCACCCCCCCACAACGGGGAAAGGACGCCGGGAGACGGCTGCGGGGGACGCGCGACAATAACGGGATGGCGGAGGTTGGGTTAAGGCAAAAAACAACGGGGAGAGGATGCCTCACATGCCGGGAGACGGCCGCACGTAACGCGCAACAATAACGGGACGGTTAACGGGAAACAAAACGCCACATGCAGGACGCGATCCCCGACCTCCGGGCTGAAAGTCTGGAATTGTTTGAGCCATCCACCACACCAACCAACCTCCTTACGTGGATTTTCGGAATTTCATATTACTCGCTACCATAGTCGGGCTGGGATCACAACATATGCTTCACATTTACATACATTAGTTTCCATTTTCGTGCTGGCCACCACAAAAAAAAACAAGAAAAACATCCCTGTGTACACGAATCAATAGATTAAATAACGTAACAATTTCACGAACTGCCGTGAGACTCGGTTGGACCTCCTGGTACCATACACGCCTGTATGTACTTTGAGATCCTCGGGCAGAGATCTTTTGTCTGTTCCAGAGACCCGGCTGAACACTAAAGGGAAAAGAGCATTTGCAGTCACAGCCTGAGACTCTGGAACGCTCTGTCCGAGGATCTCAGGCATCTGAGTCAGTGATCTCCTTTAAGTCTCTTCTTAAAACATACTTCTATCAAAGAGCCTTTCCTGTTTTTATTTCAGCTTGAACCTCTTTTGAACTATCTTTTATCCTTGTTTAATGTTTGCCCTATTCTTACCTATGCTTTACAGGTTTTTATATTGTTTTGTGAAGCACTTTGTAACATGGATTTTAAAAAGTGCTCTATAAATAGAGATTATTATTATACATTTCCAAAACATTGTGCTCTGGCTAACAGGAAGTGGAAGTAAGGTCAAAAGTTCAATGCGTACTGCACTCAATGGCTGAATCATGTCCCCTGTGTTGGCTTTATGTTTTTAGTCTTAACATAATCTGTTTGTTTAATGAATTAATTTATACATTTTTCCAAATTAAAGTGATAGTATTCACATATTAAAAAATAAATCACAGAAATGTCTCGAGGATTCTATGGCTATCCTAGGGGTAGCTCCCTTCCCTGGCCCTGTGTGTGTGGCCAGATATAAAAGACTGGATGACACTGTGCACATCTTAAAGCTGTACTGATCAATATTTATTACAGTATAGTAACAATGGTAATGTGGAAGGTGTCATTTGTGGTGAATTATCACCCATCTCTACAGTTCTTACTTTGAAAGGGATTTTTAGCTTCAGTTAAAACATAGTTTGGGTTTTATTGCTCACATGTTCTGATCTCATAACTCATTTTAAGCAACAGGCAGCTGTTTATTTGAAGAACAAAACAAATAATTTAGGAAAATGTTCAATTGTGTTCAAGAAGCTTGACCTCAGTGTTCCTCAAAGTGTGTTTGACCCTGTTAGCTAGTGAACAAAATGTAGCATGCAGCCGCTAAAGGCAAGGAAATATATTTAACTTATATTCATCTGGTGGCCAGAAACATAACTCAAAATATTCTCAAAATATTAATGTTGAAAATAGGCAACTGTTGCACGTTTGGTATAACATTTTACAAGGTAATAACCGTAGACTGTAAAACTAATAAAAAACCTATTGGTTTGTGTACTGCTGTTTTGAAGCCAGGAGTTAGCATCTTTTAGCCTGGCTCTGCCCTCCTACGTAGTTACGCTCAATTTTCATTTCCCTTCAGTACTACGTCTGGGTTTGCAGTTTTGCCAAATTTTTGTAATGGCGGCGGAGAAAGAAGCGAGCGAAGCCATTTGGTCCGTTGTGGCAACGCTGTTAAAGGGGTGATAGAATGATTATATAGGGTATTTTACCCTGTTCCTTAAGGTCTCCTAATGGGGTATGTAACATTGGTTGGGCTGAAAATTGCCCGAATGCTATTTTATTAGGCCCTTAACTACCCTGTGAATATGGCTCTATTTGGAACAAGAGCTTTTCTTCCAAATATGGTATGCTCATGAATATTCAGAATGAGCTACGTGCTGATTGGTTTGAGCAAACTACATAGAAACACATGGGAGACTCGACAGCAGGTCTCATTGCAAAGTTATACATTGTTTGTCGGGCTATTACGTTATTAAATTCACTTCTGTAACTTTTTTAAGCGAGAAATCAACTATATAAAGCTCAAATATGGGACGTTTTACGAAAATTGATGGCTTATTGCAAATTTGGTAAGACTGTGTGTCGGAAATCAGCTACCGGTGCTGCCTGAGTTGCTGCCTCACTGCCCGGCCTGCCTTCCTCCACAGACCCCGGCCTGCAGCTCCCCTCTTCCTGCTAGCTAAATGGCCCGTGTGTGAGAGTGATAGCGCGGTCAGCGAGCTTGTTACACCAGCAATCTCTTACAACAGTTCCAGTTACTCTAGGATGGCTGTCAGTTGCCGGCATAACTAGAGTAGCTATATTTAGGGCCCAAGCGCCGAAAGCGGCCAAGGCCCTATTGAAACTGAAGGAATTATTGTTTCTTTCTATTATTATTATTTTCCCGTCAATTGAATTGGCTTTTTGAGGGGCTTAATATATTCAAAAAGTCACCAAATTTGGCAGTCGCATCAAGTCTGGTGAAAATTTACGTATTTTAAGGGTTTCGGGAATAGGCGTACAAAAATGGCTCGCTAGCGTCCCCTAGAAAGTTAAGAAAAACTTTTCGTCATAGGGCGTGACCGTGACGGGGCGGCCATTTTGTGCGTTTCGCCGCCGAAAGAGGAAGTGGGTGTAACTCGAGTGTACGTTGTCCGATTACCTCGAAACTTTTCAGGATTCATAAGAGGCCGAGCAGAGAGTTCCTTCTTCATTGGTGATGGTTTGGCCCGCCCCCTGTGCTTAAGCCACGCCCCCTTTCATAAATGCTGACCCATCTAAGGTAGAGTCTTGTGTGAGGTATCATTGAACTCAGCAGAGACTTCCTTTTTTATTGGTGATGGTTTGACCCGCCCCCTATGCTTTGACCACGCCCCCTTTCACAGCTAATGAACCGCATGACGTAGAATCTTGTGTGAGGTATCGTTGTACTCGGCGGGAAGTTCCCTTTTCATTGTTGACAATTCGCGGCGTCTGAGTGCCGCGCAAATGCGCAGTCGCAAGGAGCGGCGTCTGCCGGGCCCGTCCATCGCTGCTCGTAGCTTTAATTAGGGCCCGAGCGCCGATAGAGGCGAAGGCCCTATTGAAACTGAAGGAATTATTATTATTTTCCCGTCAAATGAATTGGCTTTTTGAGGGGCCACATCAAGTTTGGTGAAAATGTACGTATTTTAAGGGTTTCGGGAATAGGCGCACAAAAATGGCTCGCTAGCGTCCCCTAGAAAGTTAAGAAAATTGAGCCCCTGCAGTGCGTTTAACATAGACTCACGAAACTTGGTACACATATGTAACATGTCAAGATGTACAAAAAACTTCATTAGAGCCATACCCTAAACCCAACAGGAAGTCCACCATTTTGAATTAAATGTTTGAAATTAGTGCGATTTTAGCCATTTCCACATGTCGTACTTTAATGAACTCCTCCTAGAGATTTCATCCGATCAACTTCAAACTCGGTCTGTGCCATCTTAAGATGTTACAGATGAAAAGTTGTTAAAAGAAAAAGCGTGGCGGGGCGGCCATTTTGTGCGTTTTGCGCCGAAACAGGAAGTGGGTGTAACTCGAGTGTACGTTGTCCAACTGGCTCGAAACTTTTCAGGATTCATAAGAGTCCAACCCTGATGACAAATAATGGCCGATAATTACTTTAAGTCATAGCGCCCCCTAGTGGCAACAGGAAGTAGGCCTAAAAGTCAAGGTGCTATACTTTAACGAACTCCTCCTAGAGATTTCATCCGATGGACTTCAAACTTGGTCCGTACCATCCCAACACCTTAACGATGAAAGTTATTAAAAGAAAAACTTTTCGTCAGACGGTGTGGGCGTGGCAACCATTTTGAGTGTTTAGCAATGAACAAAGAAGTTGTTGTAACTTGAGTGTACTTTGTCGTATCTCACCGAAATTTCTCACGATTGACAAGGGTCCAGGCCTGAGGACACCTACAGGCTAAAATTCAATTTTGGTCATAGCGCCCCCTGCTGGCAACATGAAATGCGCCTCATATGACAAACATCATCCGATTTACATGAAACTCAGAATGTGTGGTCTACATGTGATACTGAGTCGCCCCCTATAATATGACCACGCCCACTTACTCAAGCCACGCCCCTTTCATAACATTTGAACCATTTAAGGTATACCCTTGTGTGAGGTGTCATTGAACTCAGCAGAGACTTCGTTTTTAATTTGTCATGGTTTGACCCGCCCCCTATGCTTAAGCCCCACCCCCTTTCTTAAAATTTGAACCGTTTAAGATAGACCCTTGTGTGAGGTATCAATGAACTCAGCAGAGACTACCTTCTTCATTTGTGATGGTTTGTCCCGCCCCCTTTGTTCAAGCCACGCCCCCTTTCATACATGCTTAACCATCTAAGGTAGAGTCTTATGTGAGGTATCATTGAACTCAGCAGAGACTTCCTTTTTAATTGGTGATGGTTTGACCCGCCCCCTATGCATTAGCCACGCCCATTTTCACAGCTACTGAACCTTATGACGTAGAGTCTTGTGTGAGTTGTCATTGAACTCAGCGGAGAGTTCCTTTTTAATTGGTGATGTTTGGCCCACCCCCTATGCTTAAGCCACGCCCCTTTTATAAATACTGACCAGTTTGATGTGGAGTCTTGTGTGAGGTATCATTCAACTCAGCAGATTTCATTCTTCATTGGTGATGGTTTGGCCCGCCCCCTAAGCTTTAGGGGGCGGGCCCCACGCCCCCTTTTATAACTAATGACCCATTTGATGCAGACCCTTGTGTGGCTGATATTTACTTAAAGTCATAGCGCCCCCTAGTGGCAACAGGAAGTAGGCCTAAAAGTCAAGGTGCTATACTTTAACGAACTCCTCCTGGAGATTTCATCCGATGGACTTCAAACTTGGTCTGTACCATCCCAACACCTTAACGATGAAAAGTTATTAAAAGAAAAACCTTTCGTCAGACGGTGTAATATGACCACGCTCACTTAATCAGGCCACGCCCCCTTTGATAACATTTGAACCGTTTAAGGTATACCCTTGTGTGAGGTATCATTGAACTTAGCATAGACTTCTTTCTTCATTGGTGATGGTTTGACCCGCCCCCGATGCTTAAGCCCCGCCCCCTTTCTTAAAATTTGAACCGTTTAAGATAGACCCTTGCAGGGGCGGATCTACAGGGGGGCAAGGGTCACTGTAGGGCCTTGCCCCCCCAGCTGCCCCCCTAACTTTGGTGTTCAAAAAACTTTGCTTGTAAAAACAAACTGCCACTATGTGCACAGGCTTCTTAAAACATTGAAACAAACAATTAATTTATATTAATTCATAAAAAATAATAATTGTAGATGTAATCTTAGCCCCCTGCCCCTCAAATACTTAGCTACGTCCCTGCATCAAACATGCAGCAGCATTTGCACATTCTGGCTCGCACACACACACAGCGAGTCTGCTGCGGTGTGGTGGCCCTGCATCCCGGCAAAGACTGGAGCGACCGAGCCGAGCCTCGGAAAGTGAAGTCAGTTTCCCCAGGTGAAGTTAAAACACACGTTTCATCTAAAGTTAAATTTGTAATAAATGTAATGTCTGCTAAAGGCGAGTCAGCATCAACAACAGCGCGTCCATTACGTTAGCCAAAAGTCAAATTACTCCCTCCTGGTTTGTAAGCGCATTCTGCTGTTTGATTAGTTTGATTTCAGTAAAGACAAGAAGAGCATAATACAAAATATTACAAACTGGCATGTTTGAATTCATAACGTTTACAGAGGGTTGCCGTTTCGGTGGCATTACGTTACAACACACTACACAGTGCTTGCTGAGACAGATCATTTGTATATGATTAGTTAAGGAGTATTATAAAATCCACTTCCTCTCACATATCATGGCAATACGGCTGCACAAATTAAACCAGGCAACATCCTTTACTATCAAACTGGGAAAACAACAAATACAACGGGGTTAAGAAGGCTAGTCTAAACATAACTGATGTGTGCATGTTATAAATCTCGTCTGATGTTTTTTAGGCTACTGATATTAGCTACAGGGCCATACAGTGTAATGTAATAGAAGAATAACAAGAGCTTTTCACATCTTGACTTTTGCAGGCCAGAGTAGCTGGAGATATTAGCTGAAGCCTAAAAGTGGGGATATTGCCAGCCAAGAAAATCCTGAGATGTGCACAGGAGGAAGAGAAGGAGGGACATGAAGAAGGAGAAGACAGTAAACTGGAGAGACCAGGCAGGTCAGAGCAGGAGAAGACCACAGAAGGGGTTGCAGAAATGAGTGAAAGAGAAGAGGGAAAGGAAGAATTGACAGTGAGGGATGAAGAGGAGGCTGTAGCTTCAGAGAGAGGGACAGAGGCAGAGAGTGATCAGGAGGAGGCAGATGAAGATGACAGAGAGGAAGAGGAGGCTGCAGTTACCCCTGGACCATATGGTTGGTTTATATTCTCCTTACATATAAATTGCAGTACAGTAACATAACATGTCATGACATGACCTTTTTTTTTTGTTTTTGGCTATTTCCATTCTGTTGTATATGTTATAGGGTTAGATATGTACATATTTACATATACAATAAAAGTTCACTCTTCTCAAGACACTTTACAGATAAAGTAGGTCTAGACCACACTCTTTAAGTTACAAAGACCCAACAATTCTCCCAAGAGCAAGCATTTGGTGCAACAGTGGCGAGGAAAAACTTCCTTTTGGGCAGAAACATCAAACAGATCCAGGGTCTTGGTGGCCGCTGCCGGTTAGATACAGATGGATACAGATATACAGATATAGAGAATTATGATTCATAATAATGGTAATTATAATAACAAAAAAGATAATGGAACTATGACTAGAAATAATATTTGTAGCAGTTTAGGGCGTAGCAGGGCGTTGCGGGGCGTAGTAGGGCATAGCAGTTTATGTATGGGGGTTTCCATGTACCGTCTTCCCCTGCCACCCTACCAAGATCTCTCGCTACCCCTTTGCCCCCCCATGTAAAATTTTCTAGATCCGCCACTGGACCCTTGTGTGAGGTATCAATGAACTCGGCAGAGACTTCCTTCTTCATTGGTGATGGTTTGGCCCGCCCTCTCTGTTGAAGTCACGCCCCTTTTAATAAATGCTGACGTCATTGTTGACGATTTGCGGCGTCTGAGTGCCGCGCAAATGCACGGTTGCAAGGAGCGGCGTCCGCCGGTAACCTCAACACGCGCAGACGCGCGATGGCCCGTCCATCGCTGCTCGCAGCTTTAATTACAGTTTGAATTTTGTCACGCCACTTATACAACATATCTCTAAAGGTCTTAAAGCTAACAACGGTGTCCGATTTCAAGGTAATGAATTTTTGTGAAGATTAGGGGTTTCGTTATCTATGACTGTCCCTTCATGCTAGCTATGTGTAGCTACAAATCACGGATAGTTAGCTTCATTTTCGGCATAAATAAAGTATATTTACAGTTTGAATTTCATCACGCCACTTATACATCTCCCTAAATGTCTTATAAAGCTAACAACGGTGTCCGATTTCAAGTTAATGACTTTTTGTGAACAGTGGGGGTTTCGTTAGCTATGACTGTCCCTTCAATCCTAGCTATGTGTAGCTAGCTACAAATCACGGATAGTTAGCTTCATTTTCTGCAAAATTTGTGTATATTTACAGTTTGAATTTCGTCACGCCACTTATACAGCATCTTACTAAATGTCTTATAAAGCTAACAACTGTGTCCGATTTCAAGTTAATGAATATTTGTGAATTTCAGAGGAATTCTAGGAGGAGCTAGCTCTCATTGATAGAGCTACATCCAGCCGCAGGCTCTATCAATGAGACTCAGGGACAAGCAGCGTTTATTTCCCCAATCGTTTGTTTAAATAACTCAACACATAATTACACACATTAAAAGATTAACTGGAACCTGTGGTAACAGATTGCTGGCGTAACAAGCTCGCTGACCGCACTCACACCAGGCATTTAGCTAGCAGAAAGAGGGGAGCTGCAGGGCCTGGAGCTCTGTCAGAGCACCGGCGTTTAGTAGTCCATTATTGAAAAACCGGTGACTTTGCGCGGGTACGGAGTGCTGTGGGCTGCCAGTCGTGACGGAGCTCCAAGTACCTCATAGCAGGCCGGGGTGTGTGAAGGAAGGCAGGCTGGGCGGCGAGGCAGCAACACAGGCAGCACCGTCGCTGAACTCCACACAGTCGGACAAAATTTGCAATTAGCAATCCATTTTCATAAAATGGCCCATATTTGAGCTTTAGTTGATTTCTTGCAAAAAAAGTTTCAGAAGTGAATTTTGTAATGGAATAGCAGAGAGCTGCGTGACCTAGCTAGATTCAGAAGAATACCTGATCTCAGGTCAGTTGTGTGGCCTATGTAAATGTTGGGGGCGTGACCGTTCTCTTAATTCACCCATGGGTTGACAAAGGTTCCGGTTTTTGGGAGGTTGACTTCAACTTCCAGCTTTGTTGAGATTTGCCTGTTTTCAGCGGCAGTTTCAAAATGAGATTTTCATAGTAAAGGGGTATCAGTGGGACTTTGAGCTTCTATGTATGTCCTATTTACCCACCGAACTGTCGTTATTCTACCATGACAGGGTAAAATCGGTTTTGCATTCTATCACCCCTTCAAAGCCCGAGCAAGAACAATCTTTGCTGAGTTTTGTTGGTGGCCATGATGTTGTGGCTCTCCTCCCCACGGGGTTCAGGAAAATTTAGATTTTCCAGCTCACTCAGTTAGTGGTGAAGGAGTTGGCTAAGGCGAACACTGGTGATGCTTAGGCGACGTCACGACCAAACGTTAGCGATTGGTTATGGCACATCCAGAATGGCTCTGAGCAGATCCAATAGTTTTAAACTTCAGAGTCTGGTAAGACCAGGCTAAGCATTTTTTTTGGCCATCTTGGTAGTTTGGAGCCAGAAGTGACAAAATATTGGACAAAAGATTAAGCATCTAAGCAAGTGTTGCCTACGGTTGCAACGGCACTGCATTAAGCTAAAAGCTAAAGAGGGAGAGTCACCGATTTTCAACCCTGCTGACCCAAGTCATCCAGCGGAGTTTTACTGGTGGGTAAATGTAATAAGGGGGCTTTTTAGGGGCAAACATTTCAAGTTAAAATATCCAATATATAAAAATGATAAAATATATAAATATAGGGGTAAAAAAGGGCCAACAACGCCACCTAGGTTTTGTTTGAGGCCTAGGACCTCTTTAAAACTACAACAGAAAAGGTTAAACAGGTTCTTTGTTCTGGGGGAGAGCAGTAAAAACGGTGTATTTTAAAACAGTGAATAAAACAAGAAGTGAAGGAACCAAATTTATTTTAAGGATAAAATAAAATGTACTAAAAAAAATAAAAAAAGTGAATTAAAAAAACTAAAACCATCCAAACAGAATGAGAGTCTTGACTTCACAAAGTCCACAGGGTTCTGCTGACAACCAGTTTCCTCTCCTTATGCGGCACTCCTCGGGTATAACCTGCAACAGAAAAAACTCCGGCCAGTAACACGTCCTCAGTAACTGTTATCACTTCATCACGTTCATCCCCACCTAACACCGGTCACAAAACGGGACTTACGCGGAAGGGAGAGTTCCACACTCTCCCACTTTCTCCGCTAGCGTTCGGTGTTTGGGTTGCTTCACTGTAGCTTCAGGCCGCTCGAAGTTGTTTACCTTTGTGTCTTTGTCTGATCTCCCATCTGCTTCGCCGCTCATTCCGAGTGTTCTGTTGTATCTCCATGTCTTCCTGGATGTCTCTCAGGCCTTCCTCATGTTCAGCAGGGACTCTGCTTTTCCCATATGCCTCTCTTCCTCTTTTTTCTCTAAGGTCCCGCCCTTTTATACTAGGGCCAATCAACCCCCTCTCACCCCCAGGTGAAAGTCATTAGTCTGATTAGGCCTGCTAAAAATGTTCAGTGGCGGAAGTGACAGATATTAAAAACACTCACATTTCAGAATAAAAGCATGCAATAAAAAGATAAAAACCACAGCAATCCAATAAAAGCATGCTCAAATAAAAACGTCCACTTCCGCCCCGTGACATAAACACGGCGGGTACTGGTGCTGTTTGTCAGCATGTATGTAAGTACACAGAGCTGGTTGAAATACGGCAGGCTTTCTCTCAAGTTACCAGCTAACGCTAGCGGTAGCTAGCTTGGTTGGCAGAACGCTGAACAAGAAATTTCTACACGACCAACAGCCAAAAACAAGATGTTATTAATTAAATAAACCAATGCTGTGTTTAGCTTTTTCCGTTGCCCCCATATGGCCATTGACTCTATGCCCCTGAAAACTAAGACTAAGTGGAAACACTGGAGTCATGGATTCAGAACTAAAATTTACAAAGCTCATGACAATAACAAAGACTGTCTATTATAGCCTATAAAATATAACAAGAAGGAGAGAGTTCATTTTATACCCGTTCCTAAAGGAAGCAGTCCCAAAGTTTTTAATGATTTCAGGTTGGTCGCCCTCACTTCTCTTGTAATGAAAACAGAACAAATTGTGAAATCATAACTTGTAAGGGAAATGGAACATGTACTTGAACCTTTCGATTGAGTCTTAATTAAGTGGGTTGGATTTTAGATTTCTTAGCGGGAAGATCACAGAGAGTGAAAGTTAATGGTATTTTATCAGAGTCGCTATGCTCCTATGGCTCCCCCCCAGGGCTGTGTCTTCTCATCCTGAATGAACTTTTATCCTGTACACAGACAAAAA
This sequence comes from Perca flavescens, assembly GCF_004354835.1. NCBI lineage: Eukaryota > Metazoa > Chordata > Actinopteri > Perciformes > Percidae > Perca > Perca flavescens. The sequence goes on from NC_041344.1 coordinate 35,015,481, forward strand.
GTAGCCAAAGTAAAGATAACAACAGGCAAATTTTGACAACACAGTTGTTGTGAGTCTGCTTAACAACGATGAGCTCGGCCATGGCCTAGTTGTTAATGATTTTATCAGTTGGTGTGATGATTCTTTTTTAGAGCTAAACATATCCAAAACAAATGATACCCATGATCCTACAATAATCAAAGGCCAGCCTGTGGAGTGTGTTGAAAATATAAGTATATTGGGACGGGGCTCCCTGGTAACTCACCTGGTAGCGCGTGCGCCCCATGTACCAAGGCTCCGTCCTTACCGCAATGGCCCAGGGTTTGAATCCAACCTGTGGCCCTTTGCTGCATGTCTTCCCCTCTCTCTTGCCACTTTTCTGCAACTGTCCCATCCATTAAAGGCAAAAATGTCCAAAAAAGAATCTTAAAAGGGGACATATTGTGCTATTTCGTACTTTCTGTCATATCTACAATGTTATAATGTCGGATTTTCATATTTTAATTTCAAATAATTAGGTAAACCTATTTTAGAGAAACCCCCTAAAACGTTCAGATTTCCAACTGTTCTGAACACTCCGGTTTTAACAGTTTAACTTTAATAGTATGTGTCCATTGTCAGCGTCATTTCCCTGCTTCCCATTCATTTCTATGGGAGCAGCCGTGCAAGGCAGGATTCATAAAGTTGAATCCAGCCAACTTTATGCAAATGAGGATCAGCCGGCTCAGCTTGCCGCCTCTCAAAAGCTGACGAAAATCTTTTAAACAGACCTTTGTCAATCTGAAATGAAGACAGATTCAGCAACTGCATGGCCTATTTCAGGGGCGTAGCACAAAATTCTGGGCCCCGTAGAAAGGCATTTTCTATGGGCCCCTCCCCGCATTCACAGCTATTCATTCTAGCATCTTTTTGGATCCTCCTCACATGAAGGCCCTGGGTACTCAGTCCCCTTTTTCCCCCCAGTCCGACACCCCTGGCCTATTTCTCGCCTAAAGTGCTCATGTTATGCTCATTTTCATGTTCATAATTGTATTTAGAGGTTGTACCAGAATAGGTTTACATGGTTTAATTTTCAAAAAATACCATATTTTTGTACTGCACATTGCTGCAACTCCTCTTTTCCCCCTGTGTGTTGAGCACTCTGTTTTAGCTACAGAGTGAGACCTCTCACTTCTGTTCTATCTTTGTTGGGAGTCACACATGCTCGGTACCTAGGTAAGGACTACTAGCCAGTCAGAAGCAGAAAATGAGGGCGTGCCCTGACAGTAGCTAAGTAAGGACTACTAGCCAGTCAGAAGCAGAGTATGAGGGCGAAACTGGTGGCAAGCTCACTAGAGGCAATGCTGGGAAGCAGGGCGATCCCATTCATGTAAACAACGTGTAAATGGACACGTACTTTGAGTCTGTCTTCTATGATTGGTCATCCGCTCCAGCAGGGCAGGACTGGAGTATTTTTTTTAAGCTACTGCGGTGTAAACATTGTCGCATGTAGCTACATACTAACGGCAGTAAAATGTGTCATAATGGCTGCTAGTGTTGTTAAATTCTCCCCAATTCCGGGTCACATTACTCCTAAACATTTCTGGTTATGTAGGTTAAAAAGGCTTTATCTGTGATTTTTGACTGTAGAAAGTGCTGCTATATTCTATTAGTGTCCACTGCTAACTATAGTAGATACATGCTAACAGCAGTAAAAGTTGTCATATTGGCTGCCAATGCTGTTAAATTCTCCCCAACGGGTCAAATTCTATAGTGTTTGTTGACAGTAGAAAGTGCTGCTTCGTTCCATTACAATCTAACGTTAGCCTAGTACTACATATTAAGTAGCTGCATGCTAATGCAAGACAGTTGTAATCTTGGCGGCCAATGCTCATCATTCCTCCCCAATTTCAAGATCACATTACTGCTGGGACATGTCCTGTTGTGTGGTATTTGGTTTGGAAGCCTTTATTGGTGATATTGCTATATACTCTGTTGTGGTAGCTCCAGCTTCAACTAGTGAAACAGAGGCAGTGTTGCCAACTCTTTTCCAATAAAAGTAGCTAGCACCAGCTCCAAAAGTCGCTAAAAGTAGCTAGATGATGTCATACGCTCATTTGCATATTTGTGACGTCATTACGCAATCATTTGCATAAGGCTTAGTGGTTGTGTTAGCAAGATAGATAAAAAGAAATAGCAATCTTTAGCCAAATAATCACAAATTCAATACAGGAATTTATTTTTACCTTATAATTATTACTTAGGTTGCCTATATTTGAAGTAAAAAAAGAAATTCTACAAAGGGAGGGAGAAAGATCGATAAAGAATTCCCCGCACACCTGTCCCCCCTCTCTTTCTACCTGACTGTGCACTGTGCGCAGTGCTGCTGCACATGAGGAGAGAGGGGAGGGGCTGCTCCAAAACTGTGTGCTTATTTAAATATAGGTACACCATATAGGCCTAAGAGATTGCAATATAAGCCTGTATATTACTATTAGGACTATAGCATACATATGTCAAGGATATATACATTAAATAAACTTCAGCTAGAGTCCAATTTACTACGGCAACACTGTTGACCGCATCAGCGATCTCTTTCCATACCGCATTTAATTTTAATAGACTTTATTACCAGTTTTCAGGCTGCCAAATAGTACACACGACCCCAGATAGCTCAGTTGGTAGAACAGGTGCACGTATACAGAGGTTTGCTCCTCAATGCAGCGGGCCCGCCTTCGGTTCCACCCTGAAGCCCTTTGCTGCATGTCATTCCCCTCTCTCTCCCCTTTTGTGTCTTCAGCTGTCCTGTAGAAATAAAGGCCAAAAATAATCTTTAAAATAAAAAACAGTACACACGTTAGCACAAATGAACTTGAGATATCAGGGTTTCATTCTCCACCTCTGAAAAGTGCCGCTTCTCAGCCGGATTACGTCTCGCCATGTCCTAAATTGTAGGGGCGAGGCCTCAAAACTGAGAATATATTGCGGCGTGATATTTAAATTGTTTCCAGCCGCTGCATTTATCAATGTACGACCATTCTTACGCTCTGATTGGTGGGATACCAAGGTTTCATGAATCACAGTCGTACGATGATTTCTGTGCTCATATCTGTGCTGGTTTCTATGTTAAGTTGATAAATGAGGGCCTAATAAACATATTGAACAAAAAAAATAAATAAATGAGGGCCAATGACTCTTGATAAAACTTTAGTAAGAACTGCATGCTGACCCTTTTCTATTGAGCCTTATTGAATTGAATTGAATGAAGTTTTGTGTCTTGGGTCGGGAGCCTCTCCCTGCAGGACAAAAACTCCCTCAACCAAATCATAAAGTGGGATAGTAGGCTGATAAGTAAGTCTGAACTCAACATGTCAGTGCTTTACTCCACACAGCATAAGTGAAAGGCCAACTCAATTTCTTTGAATTGTTCTCATCCTTTACATGCCAAATTCCCGCTTCTCTGCTTTGGGCATTGTTATGTGGCTCCAATGGGTAGAACCAAGAGCTACAGAGATATATTTGCACCTGCTGGGATTATTGAATAAAATTGGAATCAAGGGTTCACCTAATCTATTAGAATTAGAGCACTTCAGGCTCCTGTCGGAGCAGTGGGGGGAAAGGGGGAGGGGCACTTGTCAACCGTCCCCGGCAGATGCCCGCCCACCAAGAGCCTGGGTCTGTCCCAGGTTTCTGCCTGTTAATAATAGAATGTGGTCTAGACCTACTCTATCTGTAAAGTGTCCTGAGATAACTCTTGTTATGATTTGATACTATAAATAAAATTGAATCGAGAATCTCCCATAGGTGTTGTTTAGTGGGGTTGACATTTGGTGACTGTGGAGGCCATAGCATAATGATTCACATCAACCATTATGAAGAAATCTGTATTCATTGTGTTTCTCCACTTTTCTTCACTCATGTTTTTTACTATATCACCCATGTGTATGGTGAGCTTCTTCCTGTTCCCTTTTATTCTACTGGTAAACATATTTGTACATTATAATATGTTGTTTTATTGTTATGAACCATGACCAGTGATAAATAAATGGTGTATAACTCTTTCTCTGTCAGGCTTCAGAATGTGTATGCTTGCAGCACCCCCAAGTGGTAACACTGGCTTACTCAACCTTTGTGGTCTAGGATGAATAAAAAGAAATGGATATTAGTTATGCATCATGTTTTAATGTTAAACAAACATCTGGAAGGCACAGTGACTCTTTGAGCTTACTGTAAGGCTACCATAGTGGCTAACGTACCTATAGTAAGCTCATTTTCAATGTGTAAAAATAAAATAAAAATCACAAATTTTTATCTTTGCTATCAAAATCTTGCATTCATATTAATGTATATTTTCAGACTTATTTTAATTTTGGAAATAAAAAACTTTCCAAAAATATATATTTTTTACATAATTTGGTGGCCCCCGTGCACTAACTCTAAGGACCCCCAGTTGAAAGCCATTACTTTTAGCTAACTATTTCAACCATTAGCTAACTATTTCAATTTTCAGCTTTTTTAACTGTTTCTCCATTACTTTAGCTAATTATTTATTTTTCTTTCTTTTTTTTTTTTTTTGGAGGGGGTGGGGAGGGCATTTTAGGACTTTTCTCTCTAAGACAGCTGAAGACATGAAAGGGGAGAGAGAGGGGGAATGACATGCAGCAAATGGCAGCAGGTCAGAATTAAACCCGCGGCCGCTGCAAGGCAGTTTACGAGGAGTAAACCTCTGTATATGGGCGCACGTTCTACCAACTGAGCTATCCGGGCACCCAGCTATTTATTTCTACCATGTATTCATTAGCGTACTGTTGCTTAAAATGTTTAGTTTCTGTTTAATAATTATATTTCAGCAGTGTTTCCTTTAGGATTTTTTTTAGCAGTGGGGGCAGGTCCAAACGCAGGTCCGTACCCCCCCCCACACCCTATGAAACGGAAATGTTTGCTGCAACACAAACTAATATATTTATTGACCTCTATTCACACACACAATGAGGAATATTTTCAGTTGTGATTGAACTGTATTTTTTGAGTTACTATATAGGCCAACTTTGATCTTGACATATAGGCTAAGCATTCTGTAGCAAAGAACAATAAACCCACTATTAATTGCATTATCTTAATGCAGTGTCACTACTTCAGCATGGAAATAATGCACATCAAATACAAACGTGGGCAAGGGTGTTCAGCAATAGCTATTATATCGAATCAACAGCCACGTGCAATTTAGCTCGCAGGTGAAGAATACAAACAATGAAAATCACCAGATAACTTAATTTATATTTGCAAGACCAGGCTTAAATGAACTGACAACAGAAGTTATACGATTTACAGTTCTCAAGGACGTACACACACCATCTCAACTGGCTAGTTATCCTTGTGTGTTCGCGCTATTCTCCGACATGCACTCTAACAATGCAGCCCCTATTTCTGATACCATGGGGGGCCGCCACGGTCAAATCAACATAGAGGAAACACTGCTCAGTTATTTTTGTATTAACTCAGCTCTATAGTATGCTTTGAGGCTTTTTCCACCTCATTTACATATAGAACCACAAACTCTATCCTCAGAAATGACCATAGAGGTTCATCCACAGAACTCTACTGTATGTATGGGAGTTTCTGCTTGTATTTGAATGATTAGATAAGCTATTGTCGCCATGCTATTTACTAAATCTTCTATCACTCACATTACTTTGCAGACAACTGCCAGTCAAAGGTCTGTCCCAAAAAATATGAAGTGCACTTTGATGACAGTAGCTGGTACTTCCTAGCTAATATTATTATTTAGAAAGTTGGTGTATGCTACTTTTTGACATTAACACAAAAAACAACATTACCGGTATATTCATTTTATATTCAATGTATTTGTATGTATTTACAGCCCATTAAATGTATCTAAAATTCCAAATCTATTCTTGGCCAAAAGGGTTCAGGATAAATTTAATTTAAATAAATATAAAAACATCTGATACGAAATGAATATAATGTGTTTTGTTAATGCCAAAAAGCAGCATGTACCACTTATCCTAACATGCTAATAGCTAGGCAGGACTTCTTCACCTTTAAATGAGCCTAATAGAAGATTTAGTTCGTAGTGACAACATGAGTAAATTGTCATTTTATAATCCAAATGAAAGTTGAAATAAGCCATAAATACCATATCATTTGTTCATAGCATTCAAGACAAGATATCTCATGATATGGCTAACGTCTAATTTGTCCACTAATAATACCATGATTCCAAATGTATTATAATAATAATATTAGTGCAGCTACGAAGCAAAGTTTCAAACAAAAGCTTTCTCCTAGCTTCATCAGTTTTACCGTAAATATGGAACACAATGTTCCCTAAGAATTGTGGCAAAATGATATTAAGGACTAAAAGTTGGCTAACTAAGTAATTTTTGTCCAGCACAAGTTCACATTTTTGTGTTACTCTGAGACTTTGTCAGAGATGCTACCATAAAGTGAATGGATGTTACTTAACGTAACGTTAGTAGATTTAGGATAGCAGATAGACGGCACTGTCTTTTACGCACATTACGGTTTATGTTGCCAGGGAGTGATTCACAACCATAGAGACACAATGGAGCTGCAGTTACAGTGTAAATAGCAGGTGCCAGTTCTTGCAACTCACACAGAACATTTTTACTGTCACTCAAACTCGGGCAGTGCTATGCTAAAATGCTGTTTTCTACGGACTGCTAGCAGCTAGCTTATTGTTGTTTTGCGCTAACGAATCAGCTTTGTGATATACCAACAGCCCCGTTAGCTAACGTTAACGTTACCTGCTTGAGCTCTGATACTGGCATTGGCTGTATTTTCCTCTGCTAGCTAACCTATCGCTAGATATTAAAACTGTCTAGATAATCTGTCTGAGAGGTATTATGGAGTTTTCTTTCGATATTAACCAGTTATTCCCCGAGAGAGTCTCCATCTTGGACCAGACCATTGTTGCGGGTCCTAAATCAGCACTAAGGTAAGTCAGAAGATCTAAATGGCCTTTGTTACATTGTAACGTTACCCAGAGTAACAGACAGTACCATCTCTGTATCTAAAAATCTGTCAATTTAAGTGGACATGCTTAAGTTAAATGCTGTCAATATGCTGTTTGATGAAACCGGCCTCTGGTAACAGGACAATATTGAGAAAAGGACTTTAAGTTCACACTTTAGCATCCATTGAGCAGAAGGCAGGGAAACACCCAGTCATCAGTCCTAAACACAAACCGAGGTTAACACATTCATGTCCTGGGCCATCTAGAATCCTGCGTGTAGCCTACAGTATGTACTGGGTGGAGGAGCTGGAGCATCCAGAGAAAACAATTGCATTGTGTTTGTGTTTGTAGGCCAGATCTTCAAGCCCACATAGCCACAGTTATTGATGAACTTGGGAGAGCCTCAGCAAAGGTTAGTGTCTGTACATGCTAGTATTACCATTTCATGTGTTTTTTAGTTTGTGTGTGTGTGTGTGTGTGTGTGTGTGTGTGTGTGTGTGTGTGTGTGTGTGCGCGCCCGCCCGCCCGCAAGAGATGTGATCTTGTCTATAATGTAGATTGATGAAATTGTCAAGCTACTGTCCCAATTTCAAGAATGAATTGGGATACTTAACTTTGAGTTTGACATTCTGCAAAGTAAAGTATTGTAAAAGGTATTGTTGTGGTACCAAAACTCAAATGTCATATCAGCACTGCTAAAAAATATCAAATTCTACCCAGCCCTTTGTGGTAATACTGTTTGGACGTGTTTAACAGTGTTCTTGCTTGCTCTCCACAGGCCCAACAGCTGCCAGCAGCTATAACAAGTGCCTCTAAGCTGCAGACCCAGAGGCATCAGCTCTACCTGCTGAAGGACAGAGAGAGCAACGGGTACCCCTCACATCCTTCCCTCAGCTTTCACTCATTATACACACACTCCTTTTTCACTGTTTGTCTCTTGACTGACTGAGTTGGTATTTTTCATCTGGGCCTGTTCAGCACACTAGCACTGAGGCCACATCTACACTGCTACGTTTTGGTTTAAAAAACAAATATCTTCTGCTATGGCGTTTCTGAACCCCTAAAACGGAGACATTTGGAAACACTGTTTTCTATGTTTTGGTCTGAAAACTCTGGGGTTGCTTTGTAGTCTGGACAAGCACAAACGGGGACCTTTGGACATGACAACGCAAGTATTTTCTGTATTTTCAACTTCTACATCCATGATTTTCAACCACAGACTAATGTCAGACGATCTACTTCCTGTTTACACCGGCACACGCATGTCCAGTGTGTGAATAGTCATGTAATATGTGATGTCAGTAGGGCTTGGGTATCATTCAAAATCATTTCGATACCAATACCGTGACTTTGATACCGGTTTTCTAAATGATACTTTTTCAATACCAATTTTATATTTTTACAAAAATAAATTACAACATTACACATTACAGCACAAATCTTTTTATTTCTTTTTCAGCTTGTGAGCCTAGTCTCTGTGTAACGTAGAGTTTTTTTCTGCGTGTCTCTGTCACGTGTAACATTAGACAGCCATTGACAGACATTATTACATCTGGGTAGAAGCATGCTGCATCCTTATTGGCTCACTGATGCTGATGAGATTTACACCTTAGGTATTGAAATTGGGTATTTATAGACGAGGCATTTTTTCAATACTCAATATTTAAGAGGCAATTCGATCGGTGCCTAAAAAGTATAGAATTCGGTACCCAGCCCTAGTTGTCAGACGTGTTAATATGGACGCAGACTAGTTCTGCTACTGGAGCTAAAACTCTTGTGTGGACAGAGACCGTTGCTGTCTAAAAAAATACTTAAAAATGAAAACGTAGTAGTGTAGATTTACTCAAGATATGTATCTTGAGTAACACTGTGGTCACAATGCATGTACTGACACACTGCTCATGGCTGCAGCTCACCCTTAAATAGAAAACTAGGTTGACACTTGTGATGTGAACAGTTATTCAGAGCACATAGTGTAACTCATTGGACCACTCTACACCTTTGTCTATCTCTTTTTCCCTACACACAGAGGACGTGGTGTAGTGGTGGGATTTCTCAAGGTTGGCTACAAGAAATTATTTCTGCTCGTGAGTCACAGATTTTCTTTAATTCTCTTTATTTATGACTATTTCAGCCCAGCTATAATTCCACATGCTTCACTAATTTTGTGTCTGTTTGAAATTGCTATGTCAGCTGTACAGGCATGCTGGTTGTGTTTCCTCCACAGGACCGACAGGGTGAGCACGTAGAGGCAGAGCCGCTGTGTGTTTTGGATTTCTACATAGCAGAGAACATGCAGCGACATGGCTACGGGCTGGAGCTCTTTGATTTCATGTTGCAGGTGAAACATTCCTCAAATTACTAGAAACCAGACTCTGTGTAGCAGAAGATGTTCAAACAGTCTTGAGGTTCTTGACTTTACAACATGAGTAATCTGTGGGTTTGATTGCTTGTCACGATAAATCTTGTGGTGAAAACAGATATGAAGATTGTTATAGTGACTGCACAGACATTTTGCCTGGTACAGTTGCAAGGGTAGGCTGGTTTCAGAAGTATTCTTATTATATATAAAAATTTTATTTTAATAATACCCTCAGCTTCATATTCAAAATGTGTATCAACTGCAATTTTAACAGACAGGGTTACATGTGTGGGCATGCGAGTAATTAACCTGTGTATCAGAGATCTGTGCCTGCAGGGCATACAGAACAGACCATAAACTTTGGCACACACTCCGTATGCTTCAAATGAAATGTGACGTCTAATGACATCCAACCCCCCCCCCCTCTGATTTTGATTCTGATTTTGACTGGAATATTCCAAACAATAATACCCACTTTACTCAATGATTTGCCAGCTGTGCGGAGGTGTGAAAGTACCACGTTTTGTACTGATAATTCAACCTTAAATTCTCATGTCCATCTAAGCCTTGAAAGTTGTCCAACTGTTACATACAGTACATTGGCAATGTAAAAAATGAACTAGACTGTAGGAACCCTGCATTCCCAAAATAACTTTTTGCACTTCACAACTTTATTGAGCTAAACGGAAATAAATTGAATAAAGTAATGCCAATAATCTGACCCCTGCAGCACAGATGATGATCAGTTCATTGTTGTGTGCTGTTAATCACCGGCTGCACGTTTTCTCGTTCTCTACTGCAGCACAAGAATTTAGAGCCGGTTCTGATGGCGTACGACAGGCCCTCACCTAAATTCCTGTCTTTCTTGGCAAAGCATTACTGCCTGACACCAAGTGTTCCTCAGGTACAGTCTGTACTTTACTATCACACGATGGATGGATGGATGAATGTATGGATGGATTTCAAGTCTAGACGTTTTTTGGAGGAAATGTCAACCTATTTTTTTAAGCTGTGCTGTGAGTAAGATTCAGAGTTCCTTGACCAACATATTTGGGACTTCCACAACTGGTTCAAAGCAGTAATAGTGGTTATTCTGGCCATTTTTGATGACATAAAGAAATGTTGTTGGTGCCTTTAGCTCTGCACTGGCGCGAGTGACGTGATGTTTTGACCCGTGTGGTTTTCAGGATGTAATAAATTGTAAGCTAGCTCCATGGTGCAGCTGACCATATGTCCATTGTGGTGGCAACGTATTCAGCTGTAGATACATATTTTACAACTTCCTCAGGGCATTTATTCTACAAGGCAGGCTGTGTAACTCTGGTGAAATGGTGATGCAATGGCATGGTGTAACGCTTGTCCAAAGTGTTTACCAGTTTCTTGAATCCCTGGTGGCTAACAATGCTAATTGGGCACATGTGTTTTCTATGAAGCATTTGATGCCATCTGTTATTTCTGTATCTCTTTGAGGGCTAGATGGGTAGGCGGTTGCGTTATAAAGAGTGTCCTTCGATGACTGTGTTGCGGTGGAAGGAGTCGAGGGAGCTTTACTTTTCTCAGTTCTTTGCTCCTTTATTGTTTGGTTATACACTACTTTTTAAATTTAATTTTAGATGATTAAACAAATTGGTCATATTCAGGGTGCGATTTGTTAAAAAAAAACAGAGTGGGGGATGTTTTTTGATCATGCACAACAAAACAAAACATGCAAGAGTTATTGAATTAAACCCCACTTTCAATACCATGGATATACTCGGTCAGCCATGCCAAAACACTTATTTATGAACTTCAATATCCAATGGAAAATAATCTCAAAATGAAATGGCACAACGTGGTGTCAACATGTAGTTCACATTGCGGCGAAAGCAAAATACTTTCAACCAGGAAAAGCTGGTCTGTTCTTCGGGAGTATTTTAATTCAAATCCGATCTTCTTCCTAAATTTAATGAGTGGTTTTGGTGCCTAAACTTAACTGTCATCGCCGCATGATGCTCACTAAACTCCAGTACCACGGCCCCTGAAAGGAGCGTCATCTGGCGGTGCCTGTAGCCAGCTCACAGTCACCTGTTGGCGGCTGAACACCTGCCGCTGGTAGAAAGCATCTTGGAGCTCTGTATCTAAATACAACCAGCAACTGCTGCTCAGATTTTATCGATCTATGGCACTACAGACTGTTCACATCACTGTGCTTTACTTAGTTTAAAACACTTCTATTTTAGGTATAGAATGGTTTATTGGTGAAGTAGCATGGATAATCTTCAGGGGGGGATACATTTTGTCTCAGATATGGGATAAAAATAATTCAGCAGAGGCAGGGACATGTAGACCACGCATCCCCCCACCGACAAATGGCACCCTGGTCATATTGCTTTGTGGTAACAACTCCTGCACAGTAGTTGTTGTTGTTTCCAAACAGCTGAATTGCTTTTACCTTTCTTGTTGACCAAAGGCTTTCTTTCCACCATCTTGGCTCGAGGTGAGCTAAACATTCCACAGCCTGGCTCAAAGTGAGTTTGAGCAAGGGGTGCGCTGGATTTATAACACAAGACAAAACGAGAGGATCATTGCAAAATGGAATGTGACACACTTAAGCAATATTACAGCATGCCGGCCCATTACAGCCAATAATGATGTTAAAGCACATCTTGTGTAAAATTGCAATTATACAGTACATACAACAATTAACAACAAAATAAAAGATCTAATCAAACTTACAAAACGACAATTTCTATAATTTATTTATACATAATTCCAAAGGCCAAGCAAACTTTATCAGGATGCATAGTATCCTGGATCCATAAAATAACTTTCCTTTAAAAATAAACATCTGCCTGCCTTTTTGGGAATTTAACATAGGGGTGGACTGACTTATGCCCCCTGTATTTTATGGAAGAACATTTATTTATTTACGATACATTATTCATTCACAAAGAAAATTGGTGTCCTTAAAGGTTGGATTTTTCCTCATTTTTTTAATTAAGGCATTACGATAATTTTTGTATTCCTCTTTTTAGTCAACTTTAGCATGGGTTCATAAAAGTATGAGGACCACTGTATAAACACAAAGCTGCTTTGCTCAATCATGTTGTAACTAAGGTATCTACTGAATTCCCCCTCCCCCCCATGAATAGATCTTTAGATACAATGTCCGTTAGTAATGGGCAATAGAAACAATATGCATTATAAACGATACAAAATTGGCCTACGATAGAGATTTTAATTATATTGCATTATAGCGATAATGCATGTTGATGACGCAATCTACCCACAAAATTTAGAGCCACGAGCTGCAACCAGCTGCAACGCATCATCGTCATCTTGAGTAAACATGGCAGAAAGCAAAACGGAGGAGCTGGTGAAAAAGGCCGTTATTTGGACTTGGTTCGGATTTAAGCCGTCCGACGAGCAGCAGCAGTTCTGGCTAAGAGAGGTAACGCAACTAATCTGTTCTACCACCTCAAAACGAAACATGGAACTGAATACCAGCATTGCCAGCCAATGCAGCCAACCCCAACGCAGGACAGAAAAAACAGGAACTGATCCAGACCTCCATCCAACAGTCTTTAGCCTCTTTCCGTTCCAGGAATGTAGTTATAGGAACAGTCCACGTCTAAACAGTTCTACTAGCTACTCTTCCCCCAAAACCAGTTTTCCCATTTGCATTCACACTGGCCAAGTGGAACTGGTAGGAGGGGTAAAGGTGTAGACACATATAGCCGACGGCCGACCGTTGACAGAAAACCCCGTCGATATGATCAGTCGCGTCCCCGAGGTCCAAAAAACTGCCACAGAACAGACCAAAAAGACGAGAGGAGACGAGATGTAATACATCTCTATAACAGCAGGCCGCGCTAATCTGTAATGTCGCCCAAGAAATGAAAACCGGCAGTTCTTTGGACAAACGCGTCACATGGGTTTGTTTTCTCCGGAAATTCAGACCTGGACTGTCATGGCGGCCGTTCAGAATACGATCTCATATTGTACTAAAATAGTTCACTGAAACGTGTTTCTGAAAACATTTTAAGTGAGAAATAGGCCGTGCAGTTTCTGAATCTGTCTTCATTTCAGCTCAACAAAGGTCAGTTTAAAAGATTTTCATCAGATTTTGAGAGACTCTAGTCAACTCATTCTGCTCCCCATTTCCGGGTGAGTCCCGACTGCCCTGCCGCCGACTGAACATGTCAGGTCGGCCAAAATGAACGGCAACAGCCCCCCAGACTGACGACGGCACGGGACACACCAAACAGATTCGAGTCATCAAAGTAAAACACAGCAAAAGTGCAAAAATAAACTTATAAACTACAAAAGTAGAAGGCATGCTAAACAGTGAAGTTAATACAATATTAAAAAGATGCGGAAAAGGGAAAAGGGAAAGACCCTGGCCCGAAGTAGGAGCTGAAAGAGTTACAGGAACTGTGGCCAGAGGAACTTAATAATCCCCAAATTGGTCCAGTCGGAACACGAGAAAAAAAGGGTTCTAGGAACGTTATCTTGTAGGAACTGCAAAAATCCCTCTGGTCGGAAAGGGACTATTTTCAAAAGGTACTCCTTACAGTAGGAAGAGATGGATTTAAATTACCAGGTAAGGACGTGGTCCCTTTTCAAACGGAAGGGAGACGCGGCTTTAAGACCATGATCCACAATATGAGGTGCCAAGCCGCAAGTACTTAGAAACAGAAAACTACAGAAACAGAGATGCCAAAATTGTATGCAGAGCTCCGCGAAAAGGTTGAAAAAGAGCTGTGTGACTTGAAATACTTGGCCACTACAGCAGACCTGTGGTCGAGCTGTACCATGGAGCCTTTCATCAGCCTGACCATTCACTATATAACGGACAATTGGAATCTTGGCAGCCGGTGTTTGCAGACGTCGTACTTCCTCGCTGAACATACAGCCGAGGAGATGGCACAAGGACTCGAGGAAGTGCTTGAGTCATGGGGTTTTAAAGAAGAACGCCAAGTGTGCATCACTACTGAATTTTCTTTATTTAAAATAGCCATGCCCAGTAGTGGAAGTATTTCCCTAATTCACAGTATCCGTTCCTTTATTAACAAGACACCAGTTTTCATTTCATTAAGAGAATAAAATGTTTAAAACCAAATGCATTACATTAGGCTGCAGGTAAGAAACTTTGTTTGAAATATGTTTTTATTTAAAGTCTTTGTGCATTACACAAAATAATTTTCTTTGCCTAATACTGAAAGTATTTTCCGTACGGTGTCTGTTCCTTAACTAAACAGACACCAGTTTATCCTGTTCTCTGCATCTGGGGTGACATTTAAGAACCAAGGACTTAAACTAACTAAGTGTAGTGCCTTTTAGAATAGTCTGCACTAAAGGAAAGAAACCCAATACTTTAAGCGTTTTCTTTGTTAAAGTCTCGGCAACTAGTGTACTTGAATTTTATTTATCTGCAACATTATGTTGTTTAATTACAGATTTGCACAATAAATGTTCTCAAAACTACATACTATGTGTCTTTCTTTCTTTAAAAATAAATAAATACATTTAGCAGTTTGGGTTTCCTTAGGGTCTATGTAACCTGTTCTGAAATGGTTCTATTATAATTCATACATCGTGGTATACAGTCTATCGTTATCGCAAGAGGCTGCAATGTATATCGCACTGTGGATTTTAGGTCATATCGCCCATCCCTAATGTATGTAGGCTATTTTTTACATAGCTGATAGTCTCGCATTGTCAGACCTTCCTCCACAGTGCTGCAGAGGAAGGTCTGGCTAGTCCACACAGCATTCCTGGATGGGAGAAAATGTGCTCTAGTTTATTGTCATTTCTTTAAACCAATCACAATCGCCTTGGGCGGGGCTAACAATGTCTCTGCTAAATAGTCTCAGGAAGGAACTTCTTTTGGTGGAATATGTGGACGTTCTTTTTTAGTTTTAGTCGTGCAACAGAAAACTCAGATTGGACAGATAGTCTAGCTAGCTGTCTGGATTTACCCTGCAGAGATCTGAGGAGCAGTTAACCATAGTCCTCACAAATCCACCGGAGGTTAGAACTCCAACATAAAGGAAGCGGAAGGTAAAGGGACATCCGGAAACCCATCCAAAAAGAGTGACATCCGGCGGAATTTCCAGGCAGAACGAGAGCAATCCCGGATGTGGAACATCGTTGATATAGACTACACAGCTGATCCAAGCATTTGCAGTAACTCTAGAGCTTTGTATAATAAGACTAACTCATTTCATCTGATGAATTGCTTTATATAAATGTTGAAGTTTATGTGTTCCACTGTGTTTCTTGATTTATTTTTATGATGAATACAAATTTTTCAAAAAACATTTTTTGATTTAACTCTGGAATGTAAACATGGAAATGGTATTATTTTTTGTGATGAGCCTGGTGTGCTCAAACTGCTCTAGCTGTGCTGTCATGCTGGTTTGAGCACATTTCTAAATGTTTAGTTGACCAATCAGATTGCTTGGTCGGATCCACGTGTTTCATAAAAATCTTTATCTCAATTATGTTGTTTTAATAATTGTTGGATGCCAAAAACTGATGGTGTTATAACCTTTGTATTAATCTAAAACAACTATCTGCATTGAAACATTACTGACTGATTACTGATTAACCTTTATCATGAGCTATCTTAATTTTCTTGTCTTTTTTTTTTTTTTTTTTTCATTCTGTCCAGGCCAATAACTTTGTGGTGTATGAGGGCTTCTTCCTCAACAGATCAGGTAACTTTTCCACTACTCTGATCCCACTGCTTTGTTATATGTTGTGCAAGGGGTTATGTAATTGTTTTTCTTCTCTGTGGTAATTTGAGCATTGAGGCGTGGGCAAATGGGTGGCTTCAAACATGACACCCTTACCTTGGCATTCTTGGTACAACCACATACTTTTGTGAAATCATGTTATCAAGTTCAGTTACATAACCTATTTTGCATGCTACATCTTTAAAGTTAATTTTTTGCTATTTGCATCACAAAGAAATTCTCTTTTTTGTTGCACATATCTATGTGGAAGAATAAAATCCCCCTCATTAGAGTCTGTAAGTCTAAAAATGGTGCGCTCGACCCAACAGTGCTGATCTGCTTTTCCCACTTCCAAAATCTTTTGTTTCACGAAACTCTCTCAGGCTCGCCCTCCTCTCCTCTGACGGATCAGGGGATGTACGGCTTTTTGTAAGGACTTCTCTTTTCTTTTCTCATATGTCCCCAGCTTGTTGTCCTTCCTTTTTCCCATAATAAGATCCATGTTATATGTATTGGCGGTTTTCCATTACATGGTACCTACTTGCCTCGCCTCGACTCTACTCGCCTTTTTTGGTTTTCCATTACGAAAAAAAGTCCCTGGTACCTGCTAACAGGTACTTTTTTTAGTACCTCCTCAGTCGAGGTTCCAAGCGAGCTGAGGCGAGCCGAGAAGGTGACGTGAAACCCTGCAGGCTACTGATTGGTCGGAAAGAATCGTCACTGATCACTGCATTGTTAGCGACAGACATTTTTTGCTGCTGGAGGCTCCACGCAGAGCTTTCTCCGTAGCATACAAGTGGCCTGATTTTTATACTTGTGCGCTGGTGTGTGTGTCGAGTCGCCGTGTGTGTGTGTGTGTAGCTGGTGAGCGAGGGAGAAGTGAGAGAGTGCCGGCGATTAGCTCCGCAGCGAGTAGTGACTCAAGAGTCATATAGTGAGAGAAACAAAGTGTCTCCCCTGTTCTTTCTGATCACGGTGGGAGATCTGGAGCAGGAAAAGTTATCTATCTTGTTGAATTCATGTTGTTTACGGAGAAGGAGAACCAGGAAATGAGTCGGGGGAAATGCAAGCTACCAAGCCACGCCCACGGCAGTCGCTATGACGACCAGCCACGCTGAGGCGGTACTAAAATCTGCAATGGAAAAGGGACGCACAGTGTGCCGAGTTGAGTCGAGGCGAGCAGAGTCGAGGCGAGTCGAGCAGGTACCATGTAATGGAAAAACGCCATAAGCTGCTCTTGGTCTCTTCATAACATTTCAACCAGTTTCAGTTCCTTACTTTCAGTTTACCATCACTTGTATTTATCTACCTTTACAGGCACAATATATATCATGTATTGCATATCATGTCAAATATTAGAGATGCCCCGATTGACCGGCCAGTGACCGGAATTGGCCGATTTTCACGTGCTCGGTCATGACCGCCGACCGGCAGGTCAGTCTGACATATGCCGATTTTATGCCGGTCAAATGCACTCGGGTGCCACATGATTAACATCGCGCAAGATCAGCGCACCGCCACTCAATCAGCTGTTTCTGAAATGTTATAAAGTTGTAATTATACACAGCTCTGGAGAGCTGTCTGCTCTACTGATCTCAGCCACTACTGATTCTCCCCTCTGAGGCTGAATAAGTGGAACATGAAAACTGCGGGTCCCGTGAAATATGACAGCTACAGTTTATTGGAAAATAGCGTTGGGCACCCTGACTTTGATGAATTTACTGTTTATCAGACCCCAGATGAGACGAGAAGCTAACGTTAGTGAACGCTGCGGTGATGGTCCCTCTGCCTGACGCTGTATTCCTCCGACACGCTGTATTAACGTTACTGTTTAAAACGCTTTCCCCCAGCGTTTAGTTTGTTGCTAAACTGTGTGTAAAATGAGTGGTGACGTTTATGCTTTCAGGTAACGTTACTGTTGACGTTCAAACAGGCCTGCGTGTGTGTTTTGAGAAATATCTTTATACTGCAAGGCTATATTTATTTTATTAAGTTGGATATTGGATGTGAAAAGAAGGAAATGGTTCTAACATTGTACTTTAGATGTGTGTGAATTTCCCACACCAGGAGTCATTTATGTAGTTCTATTTTATAGCGATCGATTATCTATTCAAAAAATGTTCTATGTAAAATGTTCTATTAAGGAAAAGCTAGAAAATAAATATTTGTGTGTGCTGTAAAGTGGTTAGAAAAAATGGAATCGGCTAAAATCGGTATCTGCTGGCCTAACTCAAAGAAAATCGGAAATTGGAATCGGCCTAGAAAGTTGTAATCGGTGCATCTCTATCAAATATTAAACCCGGAGAACCACAACCAGTAGACTACCTCAAGCCCGCACAGACCCCCTGACCGACAGGAGAATACCTGCCTGTTTCCTGACCCTCCAATGTCTCAAATACCTCTTTCACACCAATCACCAGGGTCAGACCAGGGTTATCTGACCAGTGTTCAACCCTAATTTTCTCAACTCAAATCAAGTCAGTAAACATGGGTTGATCCCTGGTCATGACAATTCAGATACGACCTGGGTAACAACCCAGGAGCGCAATGCAGAAAGAATTGTTGTCAGTCAGCACAAAGCTTTTTAGGAGCCCTTCAGAAAGGTCAGGTACATTCCCCATTTTGTAGTATAGACATCCAATCTGGCAAACCATTAATATGAAATTTAAATGCCACTCTAGCCATCTCACAAGCCCACTCCTGGATTGATGGCACCCCTTGATTCTTCCATCCCCTTAAAATAATCTGTCTGGCTATCAGTAAACTAGTCTGGACCCTTAGGTTTGACCCATTTGACCCATCTCCCAGAACAAATAATCTTGGGCTGAATAGAACCTGGGTCCCTGCAATCCAACATAGGTTGTTATTCAATTCAATTTTATTAATAGTATCAAATCATAACAATAGTTATCTCAAGACACTTTACATATAGAGTAGGTCTACACTCTATGTTATTATGTATCCCAGTCCAACATTCCTGGACCTTATCACAGGACCATTTGTCTTACATTTCCAACAATGTGGTGTCTTTCAGACCAATTCGAAACAATCTGGAGGGAGTCCAATTGAAGCGATGCATAATGTTGAACTGAATGAGGCACACCCTGACATCGTGTGACATAGTTTTAATATTCCTACAGATTCTGTCCCATTCCTCATCACCCAGTGTACTACATGGATCCCTTCCCCATGTCTTTTTCTTGAGGGCTGTCCAGGCTCCACTGAGCGTTTCTCATTTCTCCACCCCACGGTTGTTAGCCCTGTTTTTTGCAATTCAAATTGAAATCAACCCGCGTCATACCCACCTCTTGACCTGGGTTGTGTAGCCGAGTCGGTCAATGCAGGTTAACCCTTTCAAATGCAAAGTCAACCCTGATTCAACCCTAGTTGAGCCCTCAGTGTGAAAGTGGTAGAAATGTCGGCCAGTTAAATGTGACGCTCAGTGGTTCCCAAAAGTTTTCACATCAAGGACCCCTAAACTGACACAAATCAGACCACAGACCCCCATTTGATAAGACTCTGTCTGTCTAATTTTAGATGTTTTATTACATAAAGCGTGAAAGCCATGGCCAAAATACTCACAAATTCTGTCATTATGTTACTTATGGATGGAATTATAGTGAATTAAAAATAGTGAGAAAAAAAAATTCTTGAACCTGCACTTTCATGTGTCTCTTTGTAGCTTTGCTTATTTAGAGCTAATGTACTTGCACTTACTACTTGTTGTCTGGAGTTTGAACCTTCACAGTTGAAAGCACTTAATTGTAAATTGCTTTGGATGAAAGCGTCAGCTAAATGACATGTAATGCAATTAAATTATCCCCCTTTGTGCTGGGGACCCCCTGGGACCCCACTTTGGGAACTACTAGTTTAGAAGATAGTAAGCCTATATATCAGCTTGTAATGCATCCCAAAAGATTTGATTTCTTTACAGCACAAAATGGGAAAAGGTGCCATTGATCCAGATTTTAGAAGTTCTTTCTAAAACAGAAAATAGGATAAACCGTATAGAAAATTTGTGATTTTAGTATTGGTTACTAGAAAGTAAAAGCTTGAAGTCCTGACATCACCTCAGTTGTTGTTCCATTAGCTTTTGTAACTCTACACAATTGAAAAGTATTTCTGAAAAAGTGAAACTTGTTCCTTGGGTTTATTATTCAGATTCAAAATGAAAGAGTAGTATTCTAAAAGCAACAAAACAGTTGCTAATAGAATTATAAACCCCTATTGATTTGAACTAACTTACAGTAACAACGTAACTTTTGATTTCTCCTGTATCCATATTATCCACTCACTCGCTTCATAAATTTGTAGCTGTAATCTCTGCCTACACTGTTTGGCACTACCTGTCCTGCTATTGTTACAGCTATTTGTAGTGGGTCATCAGTGATGATTGAGAGGGATTATTTTTTAATTAGTCTATATGTTGTTTTTTTAGTAAAACCTTGCATATTATACCCAGTATTCCAGCCTTCACCACTGTAATTGTATTGTACTTGCAGAGGAAATGCTGTTAAAATGTAGCTTGTGTAGGACAGTATGTGTGTTTTTGGCCCTGCTCTGAGTGTGTTCTCCTCCACAGCGGCTCAGTTGAGAAAGGTTCCCCTAAAAAAGCCAGATGGAGAGATCAAACCCTACTCTTTAATGGCGAGGGAAGGTAAACAGTCATTTCTGTTGGCCAAGGACATAGACATTGTGACTATGGTTCTGTGTTTGAAAACTCTTTTGGACAAATCACAGTAATGTGCAAGCAACACATGGAAATGTATAAAAAAACTAAAATATTCTGTTGTGTTTGTTTTTGATGAGGGGATTAGCTACAATGAGATGGGAATTATGCTGTATTATGTTTAGGCTTAGTTTCTCTGCCTCTGTTCCTATTATGCCCATACAGATAAAATAGTTTATTTATAACCCTGCATTACAAAATCATGTCCTACAGCTTTTGCAGAGTACTGGCATTAGCCTAACAATCAACTGTCAATCTCAAAATGAATTTAGATATGAAGGAAAACATTTAGATTAGTATTTACAGCCAGAGACCCACACTCATGTTCAAATGTTGAAACTAAAAAACAAAAATCCAGTGTTTTTATAGTTTGGACCATATTAGGGACTAAAAATGAGAATATCTCGGCCTCTGCTGCTTCGGTTTCTGGCCTTCTAGATTATAATCTGTCTCTTGGAAGTCCTCCAACTTCATAGCAGTGCACAAATTAATTTGCTGGAGTACTCTTTTATACGTAGTGCACAAAACATCCCCTATGTACTTTCCATGTGTATACCAGTGCTCAGGTGGCCATTTAAAATAAGTCTTATTAGTTGCTAATAGTAACATTTGGCACTTTTCTCATCAGTTTAGATAAACAGTTTTTTTCAAGTTTGCATAGAAATACTTTATATAGAATACTTTTCCTGTCCAGTGGTGCGTCAGGAAGAGCGGGCTCGTCCCTGGCCATTTGCTCCTCCTCACTCCCCCCAGCGGTCGGTATCCTCCCAGTGCTCCCACTCCCTGAGCGTGGAATCCTCCCCCAGCAGAACGCCCCCACGAGCCGCTCCAGCTTCCTCCCCTGGGGGCAACAGGGACCAGAGCCCACAGTCCCCTCTAATCGAGCGCTGCAGAATAAGACGCACCAGGTAAGAAACAACACACATCTAGTCCTTCTGACCACATTTACAGGTATTGAAATGTGATCTGTATCTGGATATGTCATCTTTAAAAGAAAAAGAAAAGTCTCATATAACTGCAGGATGGAAGTCTACATTTTACACTTTTTGATTGGATCAGTCAAGTGGAAATGCAATCTGTACTGCCAACACTGAAGCAAAACACAGTTTTTTGTGTTGTCACTGCAGTTAATAATGTCACACAACCAGGGTAGTTCTATATTATCCTTACTGACCGCCAGAGGCAGTGCTTAACACTCAGGGCTAGATTTATCAAGCCGTTTGCGCCTGTTTCCAGGCGCTAATTGGTCGCAAAGACGGACGTAACCGATGCGGGCTATTGACAAACAGGGTACACTTGGGTAAAATCACAGATTGTCTGCCACGTGAGCGAGAAGAGACAAGTTGCGCTTTCAATATGCGTTCGTGGGAGGGTCGTGGGGAAAGTGGGAGTTCCACCCAAAAAGGTGGGAGCATAAGCGCGAAGTGCGCCTAATTATATATTCCGTGGTATTTACAAAGACTGTCAGTAAGAGCGCGTCTCTATTCTGAGAGGGAAATTCTCCGCCTCTTAAAAGCAGGTCTAAACCAGCCGCAATCGAGTTTCCTTGTAGACATTTATGCCGCTGGTGAAATGGCAACAGTAATCTGAGCAAGACGAAGACATAGGCGAGGCTGAAAATGTTTTTAACATAAGAATCACACTTTGTCAGTGAACACAACATCATTTAGCGTTACAGAGCAAGCAGCCATGCAATATTAGAGTTACTGGAAGAAATCAAAGATGAAATTGAATCTCCCACTCAGCGTTCACATCCCATTCCAGCAGTTGTTAAACTCCTCGCTACATTACACATACTGGCATCAGGATCATTTCAAACAGTCATAGCATCAGCAGTGGGAATATCGCAGTCTGTACTCAGCCATATCATAGCACAAGTACCGCTTCGCTACAGCGCAATTCACGGTATAGTGGGCGGAGAAAGACGCTGATTGCCTGATGGGTGTCAGGGTTGATAAATACTACGCAAAATGTGGAAGCATAGAGTGCGCTATTACCGAACTCGCATAAACAGATGCAGGGCAAACTGCGCTAGTGTTAGTAAATTAGGCCCTCAATATCTTCCGTCTCACACAGGTCGAGAATTTAAATATCAACAAAGTCACGTCTGGGTGCCCTCAGTTGGTAGAGCAGGTGCCCATATATATAGGTTTACTCCTCGACGCAGCGGGCCCGGGTTCGACTCCGCCCTGCGGCCCTTTGCTGCATGTCATTCCCCCCTCCCATTTAATTTCTGGACTGGCAGGCGCTCCTGTCCTCATCCCCAATTTCATCAATCAGTAGGATTGATTACGCTGATGTTGATACTGTGTCAGTGCAGTGAGTGTCCATCCTCCCTTCTCACTGTATGCATTGTTTCCTACAGTTTCAAGGTAGCAGGAGTGCTTTCGCTCAAGCCAATATATTGGTAACTTGTAACATTATGCGTGTCCACTCGGTGTTGGACTTAATGACAACGTAACATTACTGTGTCAGTGAAGAGAATGTCCCCGCTCCCCCCTCACTGTAGCATTGTACATTGGCCCACAGGTAGCAGAGTGCTCTCACTCAGGCTAACTTAGTGGGTCGCTAGCAGGAGCATGTGCTCAGTGTTAGCGAATATTGAAAACTACTGCTACTGAAGAGTGTTCTCGCTCCTCTCTCACTGCATAGATTGTTTCCTAAAGGAGACATTAAAATAAAAAGAGAAATAATACCCTTTTGCTTTTTTTCTGTCATCAGAGTGCTCTCGCTCAAAGTGACTTTAGGAATCGTCAATCTGTGGCATTTCTTTGGTGGCGCCTGATGATGTACTCATATGGCTGTAATGTCTGTATCTGCTCCTCATTAGCTATAAGATGGCCATGACCTCTGCCCCTCTTGTCTTTGCCACAATCCACCCATGGCTCCCTACTGACAGTCCTGGATCTGGGGGCACTCAATAAGTTTATAAAAGTGTTGCCATTCACCATTTTTTAACACAGGAGATGTTCTTCAGGCTGTTGCCAGGGAAGAATTGTTCACCTGCGTCAAATGAATCTACTGTGAGGCACAGTAGATTAATTTGACGCAGGTGAACAATTCTGAAACAGGCAGTTTCTCCATATTGGATATTGAATGGTATATATACTTTCAAGGCCTTCTTGGTCAGGCTTTTCTGGCTTAAAGGTGGCTAGAAGGGCTGCTTTATGCCTTTCCACTGTTTTTTTCTGGTGGCCCCCTTCTAACCAGCCAGGACCTGGTTCTGCATAGACTCTGCTGTGGTACGTCCTGGCGCCTCCCCGTCAGGAAGGAACAGTTGTCTCAGCTGGGGGGTTGGATTTGGCATCCCAGCCCTTGCCGCCTTCAGCTGTGGGTTTGGCTGCTGGAGGACCCGACCCGCTGATGACAGACTGTCGAGAATATTATTCTACATGCCAGAGCACCATCTACCTGTCTGCAGCTGGAACTCTGGTGGCTCAGGTGTCACAGTGGTTGAATAAGGCATTCTTCTCTAAAGTGGTGGCACGCTCGCACCTCAATCAGCCTATCCAACTGGCACAGTTTGAACCTTTATTATGAGATGGAAAGTAAGAGATGAGACTGTTATGCCCTGTGCAGGCCCTGTGCAGTCTATGTGGAAACTGGTGGTGGCAACTTTTCGTCTGTGACGGTGGTCCTAAGAAAGGCTGTGCGCGTTCAAAGCAGTGCCTGTGCCACTGAACAATCCTATGTGTGAAATGCGACTGCCAGGTGTGTCTCCACATCATGGGCAACCTTGAGAGGGGTGCCCTTGGAGGACATACTGTATGTGCTGCAGCCTGACGGGCATCGAGCACATTCTCAAGATATTACAAAGTGAATGTTGCAACCCCCTATCCATTGGGCGTTCTTCGGCCAAGTTCCTCTGCTGCATCCTAATGAGGTGGGACCTCAGGATTCCTTTTGGCTATGTTGTTGATATAAGTCATCCTGTGTTAAGGACTGCCTCTGGCTGTCAGTAGGGATGAAATAGAACGAAAGTTACAAAACTAACTATGCTTTTATGAATCCTGGATGACTGCCATGAGGATGAGTTCTCAGTCAGTGATGGTATAGGCCTCCTGGTTGCCATAAGTCAGTGTACCTCAGATACTGAGTCACACCGTGTGCTTTAAACCGGATATACCTGCTTGCATGTCTTCTTATTTATTTATGTTAAAATGCTAAATGTAGTATTTTTAATACCATTTGTAAATTTGGAAAGTGTTGTGCATAGAAGCCAGCGTGATACCTTAGTTTTGCTCAGCTTGGCAGAGGGATGCAACATTCCTCTCATTAGTCATTTATTGTGTCCAGCACAAAGAGGCAGCCCTCACTCTCTCCTATGTTTTTGTTCGTCCATTCTTAACAATCTTTTTCTCTCTCTTTCTCTTCCCCTTCATTTTTTTGTTTTCCCATTCCACCCCATTTATCCACTTTTACCCGTTTGATGTACTCTGTCTTCTCTGAATACTTCATACTTTAATAGTTCCCTTAATAGATCTCATCTGGGCTTCCATTGACCAGCCTCCGACTGGCACGGTTGCCTCTTACATTTAAAGGAATGGCTGTTTTGACTTGATAGTCTATTTATGTGACATGGAGTGTGTTAACATGCACACTAGTATTTTCGTTTTGAGTCTTATTCTATTGTTATCAGGGATATGGCATTTAAATGGAGCATGAAAAACCAGGTTATTCCTATACATGATCCTAACCGTATCCCTGTTTCCGATCATCTGCCTGCAGTTGGTCTTGATTTTTTACCATCTTAGCCAAAAACCTTAACGTAACCAGGATATTACAAAAACTCGGTCATAATCAAAATACTAATGTGCATGTAAACACACTTACAGAGAAGGGGAAGGGGAGAAGGGGAGTGTTAGAATATTTTTGACTGAAATAAGGAGAAAATGACAGGCTCCTTTAGGTCTTTTTTAAACACAGTCTTACCCAGTTGAGGTGAACATGATGGCTCTGTCTTACCTGCTTACCTTTTTGTAGAACCCATTAAACTAAAGGTCACAAAATTCCACGTGAGATCGGCTTTTGTCTTATTTGTCAACTGTCACCCCACATTAATAAGCATTAACAGACCATAGTTGATCTATGATTTGTACAGACATGTTCTGAATAAATAAGTTTTAATAGGATAACACAATTCAGACTTATTTTTCCAATACTTTACATTTTCGTTACAGAAAGAAAGAAAATGCCAGTAAAAGGTACTGTTGTTGGTGTACATATCTTAGTTGACAGTGATGCATGGGCAGAAGTGTTCTTTAAGTAATAAATGAAAAGTAGATATATTTGGCTACCTTTCGTTCTTTTGCTGACCCATAATTAGCATAAAACAGAGTGAGTGGTATAAAATAAGGCTGCACCTTCTATTCCAAATATTATTTCCATTCTGTGATTTTTCATTTTTTATGAGTTTGAATTTATTGATACACAATGTTTTGCCTCATTTATGTTATATTTTGGTTTTACTCAGTTTTGTAATGATGACAATTTTTCTTTTGTTCCCCTTTTTTTCTAACTGTCCCTTAAATTTGCACTTCCATCCCCTCTTGTACTACTTCCCTCTCTCTTTTTTACCCTGCTCTGTATGGTTATGGATTTATTTTCATCCTGCTTGTTGGCTGTTACATTTCCCTGGTAGCCAACAGGGTCTAGTTGCCAGATGCAGCCTGTACAGCCGGCACATGGACAGCAGAGCTGTTGGACTGCTGGACAGACCATTGCCAGGTAAGGATTGATCAAGCAATTAATGATTTGCCTAAATCATGTTAAATACAATTTCAGTAAAATGTAATCTGTCATTTTCTTCAATTTATGAATTAAAAACAGTAATAATATTAATTAAAGCTGCGAGCAGCGATGGACGGGCCCTCGCGCCTCAGACGCCACAAACCGTCACCAATGAAAAGGGAACTTCCCGCCGAGTTCAACGATACCTCACACAAGACTCTACGTCATACGGTTCATTAGCTGTGAAAAGGGCCGTGGCTAAAGCATAGGGGGCGGGTCAAACCATCACCAATTAAAAAAGGAAGGTTCTGCTGAGTTCGTTGATACCTCACATAAGACTCTACCTTAAATGGGTCACCAGGTATGAAAGGGGGCGTGGTTTAAGCATAGGGGGCGGGCCAAACCATCACCAATGAAGAATGAAGTCTGCTGAGTTCAATGATACCTCACGCAAGGGTCTACATCAAACGGGTCATTAGTTATGAAAGGGGGCGTGGCTAAAGCTTAGGGGCGGGTCAAACAATCACCAATGAAGAATGAACTCTGCTGAGTTCAATGATACCTCAGACAAGACTCTATGTCATACGGTTCATTAGCTGTGAAAAGGGGCGTGGCCAAAGTATAGGGGGTGGGCCAAACCATCACCAATTAAAAAGGAACTCTCTGCTCAGTTCAATGACACCTCACATAAGACTCTACCTTAAACGGTTCAAATGTTATGAAAGGGGGCGTGGCCAACAACTTTTCATCTTTAACGTCTTAAGATGGCACAGACCGAGTTTGAAGTTGATCGGATGAAATCTCTAGGAGGAGTTCGTTAAAGTACGACATGTGGAAATGGCCAAAATCGCGCTACATTTAATTCAAAATGGCGGACTTCCTGTTGGGTTTAGGGTATGGCTCTAATGAAGTTTTTTGTACATCTTGACATGTTACATATGTGTACCAAATTTCCTGAGTCTACGTTAAATGCACTCAATTTTCTTAACTTTCTAGGGGGCGCTAGCGAGCCATTTTTGTGCGCCTATTCCCGAAACCCTTAAAATACGTAACTTTTCACCAGACTTGATGCGACCGCCAAATTTGGTGAGTTTTTGAATATGTTAAGCCCCTCAAAAAGCCAATTCATATGACGGGAAAATAATAATAGAAAGAAACAATTAAAGCTGCGAGCAGCGATGGACGGGCCCTCGCGCCTCTGTGCGCGTCGGGGTTACCGGCGGACGCGGCACTCAGACGCCACAAACCGTCACCAATGAAAAGGGAAGTCCCCGCCGAGTTCAACGATACCTCACACAAGACTCTACGTCATACGGTTCATTAGCTGTGAAAGGGGGCGTGGCTAAAGCATAGGGGTCGGGTCAAACCATCACCAATTAAAAATGAAGCCTCTGCTGAGATGAATGATACCTCACACAAGACTCTACCTTAAATGGGTCAGCATGTATGAAAGGGGGCGTGGCTTAAACATAGGTGGCGGGCCAAACCATCACCAATGAAGAAGGAAGTCTCTGCTGAGTTCAATGATACCTCACACAAGTGTTTACATCAATCGGGCTATTAGTAATAAAAGGGGCGTGGCTTGAACATAGGGGGCGGGCCAAACCATCACCAATGAAGAAGGAAGTCTCTGCTGAGTTCAATGATACCTCACACAAGGGTATACCTTAAACAGTTCAAATGTTATGAAAGGGGGCGTGGCTTATGCATAGGGGGCGGGCCAAACCATCACCAATAAAGAAGGAACTATCTGCTGAGTTCAATGACACCTCACATAAGACTCTAAACGGTTCAAATGTTATGAAAGGGGGCGTGGCCTGAGTAAGTGGGCGTGGTCATGTAGGGGGTGGCTCAGTATCACACGTAGACCACACATTCTTAGTTTCATGCAAATCGGATGATGTTTGTCATATAAGGCAGATTTCCTGTTGCCAGCGGGGGGCGCTATGACCAAAAGTCATTTTTGGCCTGTAGGTGTCCTCAAGCCTGGACCCTCGTCAATTGTGAGAAATTTCGGGCAGACACGACAACGTACACTCAAGTTACAACAACTTCTTTGTTCATCAATGAACACTCAAAATGGTTGCCACGCCACGCCCACACCGTCTGACGAAAAGTTTTTCTTTTAATAACTTTCATCGTTAAGGTGTTGGGATGGTACAGACCAAGTTTGAAGTCCATCGGATGAAATCTCTAGGAGGAGTTCGTTAAAGTATAGCACCTTGACTTTTAGGCCTACTTCCTGTTGCCACTAGGGGGCGCTATGACTTAAAGTAATTATCGGCCGTTATTTGTCCTCAGGGTTGGACTCTGATGAATTGTGAAAAGTTTCGAGGTAATCGGACAACGTACACTCGAGGTTACACCCACTTCCTGTTTCGGCGGCAAAACACACAAAATGGCTGCCCCGCCGCGGCCACGCCCTATGACGAAAAGTTTTTCTTTTAACAACTTTTCATCTTTAACATCTTAAGATGGCACAGACCGAGTTTGAAGTTGATCGGATGAAATCTCTAGGAGGAGTTCGTTAAAGTACGACGTGGAAATGGCCAAAATCGCTCTAATTTCGAACTTTGAAATCAAAATGGCGGACTTCCTGTTGGGTTTAGGGTATGGCTCTAATGAAGTCTTTTGTACATCCTGACATGTTACATATGTGTACCAAGTTTCGTGAGTCTACGTTAAACGCACTGCAGGGGCTCAATTTTCTTAACTTTCTTAAGAAAAATTATTTTAAACAATAATTCCTTCAGTTTCAATAGGGCCTTCGCCGCTGTCGGCGCTCGGGCCCTAAATATACAGTATGTGTGTATGATGCGGGGTTGTGGGGGGGAGCAGATGTAGTTCTTGACCAGTTCAAACATTTCATCACTAGTGAGTGCCACTTGGCGGTAGTCATTCAGGCAGGCTGGTCTTGTTTTCATGGGCACAGGAATGATGGTGGACATCTTGAAGCATGAGCTGAGCCAGAACAGCAGCGATCGCTGCGGTTGGCAGCGGTGAAACCAGCTGCAATGAGAAGTTAATGGACAATTGCGTACCTTCAATATACATCCACTAAAAGTGCTTGTTTTACCACTAACAGGTTCATTAGGGCCCGAGCACCGACAGCGGCCAAGGCCCTATTGAAACTGAAGGAATTATTGTTTCTTTCTGTTATTATTATTTTCCCGTCAATTGAATTGGCTTTTTGAGGGGCTTAATATATTCAAAAACTCACCAAATTTGGCGGTCGCATCAAGTCTGGTGAAACTGTACGTATTTTAAGGGTTTCGGGAATAGGCGCACAAAAATGGCTCGCTAGCGCCCCCTAGAAAGTTAAGAAAATTGAGCCCCTGCAGTGCGTTTAACGTAGACTCACGAAACTTGGTACACATATGTAACATGTCAGGATGTACAAAAGACTTCATTAGAGCCATACCCTAAACCCAACAGGAAGTCCGCCATTTTGAATTAAATGTTTGAAATTAGTGCGATTTTGGCCATTTCCACGTCGTACTTTAACGAACTCCTCCTAGAGATTTCATCCGATCAACTTCAAACTCGGTCTGTGCCATCGTAAGACGTTAAAGATGAAAAGATGTTAAAAAAAAAACTTTTTGTCATAGGGCGTGGCCGTGGCGGGGCGGCCATTTTGTGCGTTTCGCCGCCGAAACAGGAAGTGGGTGTAACTCGAGTGTACATTGTCCGATTACCTCGAAACTTTTCAGGATTCATAAGAGTCCAACCCTGAGGACAAATAAAAGCCAATATTTACTTAAAAGTCATAGCGCCCCCTAGTGGCAACAGGAAGTAGGCCTAAAAGTCAAGGTGCTATACTTTAACGAACTCCTTCTAGAGATTTCATCCGATGGACTTCAAACTTGGTCTGTACCATCCCAACACCTTAACGATGAAAAGTTATTAAAAGAAAAACTTTTTGTCAGACGGTGTGGGCGTGGCGGCCATTTTGAGTGTTTAGCGATGAACAAAGAAGTTGTTGTAACTTGAGTGTACGTTGTCGTATCTGCCCGAAATTTCTCACGATTTACTAGTGTCCAGGCCTGAGGACACATACAGGCCAAAACTGACTTTTGGTCATAGCGCACCCCGCTGGCAACAGGAAATGCGCCTTATATGACAAACATCATCCGAGCGGTCTTCGTGTGATACTGAGCCGCCCCCTATAATATGACCACGCCCACTTACTCAGGCCACGCCCCCTTTCATAACATTTGAACCGTTTAAGGTATACCCTTGTGTAAGGTATCATTGAGCTCAGCAGAGACTTCCTTCTTCATTGGTGATGGTTTGGCTCGCCCCCTATGTTCAAGCCACGCCCCCTTTTATTACTAATGGCCCGATTGATGTAAACACTTGTGTGAGGTATCATTGAACTCAGCAGAGATTTCCTTCTTCATTGGTGAAGGTTTGGCCCGCCCCCTATGTTTAAGCCACGCCCCCTTTCATACATGCTGACCCATTTCAGGTAGTCTTGTGTGAGGTATCACTCATCTCAGCAGAGGTTTCATTTTTAATTGGTCATGGTTGGACCCGCCCCCTATGCTTTAGCCACGCCCCCTTTCACAGCTAATGAACCGTATGACGTAGAGTCTTGTGTGAGGTATCATTGAACTCAGCGGGGACTTCCCTTTTCATTGGTGACGGTTTGTGGCGTCTGAGTTCCGCGCAAATGCACGGTCGCAAGGAGCGGTGTCCGCCGGTAATCC
Source organism: Perca flavescens (assembly GCF_004354835.1). Classification (NCBI taxonomy): domain Eukaryota; kingdom Metazoa; phylum Chordata; class Actinopteri; order Perciformes; family Percidae; genus Perca; species Perca flavescens. Next base: position 35,046,685 of record NC_041344.1, read on the forward strand.
CGACGCGCGCAGAGGCGCGAGGGCCCGTCCATCGCTGCTCGCAGCTTTAATTTTTCTTTGTGTCTGACAACATTATGGAAAGGATCCCTATAGAGAGACTTTTTTTGATAAAGAGTAAGATCCTTTTTTGTAAATTGCTATCGCCAAACCTACTTAACTAAATAAACAGTGATTTTATCGTAAATTCTACTTCATTCAAAGTGGACAGAAACTAAATAAAACTATCAAAAGCCGTCTTGGTTCATCTTTCCACTGTGTCAACACTCACCACTCTGGTTTGGTTGAAATAAACACATTATTTACTGATTAACATGTAGAAATACTGGCTCTATACTAGGGATGCACCGATCCGACTTTTTCAGTCCCGATACCGATGCCAGGGCTTTGTGTATCTGTCGATACCCGATACCGATCCGATACCGTTGCTGAATTTATAATAAACTGTATACCTTCCACCTTATACCTTCCTTCCACCATGTGGGAGAGACTAAAGGCACCAGACCTTCCTAACTAAACATTACTTTCCTAACTAAGACAAAATAACATAGATGTAATGTATTGAATTCTTATTTATTTGTTATTTAAAAAGCAATTGTGCATTCAAATCGAAAATATAATGTAATCAAACTTCTTAAAATAAATTTTAATAAATAACAATAATGGGCCTTCATAATGGGCCACCTTTTATATAGGTTTATAATGGCTAATTCTACTGTCAGGAGTACATAGAATATCACAAAAACATGTTAATGTCATCATGTTTACTAAAAGCTTTTATTACTAAAGGGTTTGGCTCCACGACATTATACAATAACTTTATATGAAGGAGAATCCATCAAACAGTTACATGAGCTAAACTATTTTTATTGTGCAAACTGCAAAGTAGTAAAATAAACTCAAATCAAATGAATAGCCTACACATACAAACAACTTTAACATTGTTTCCCTTTCAAAACTAAATAGTTGTAAGCTAGTTGTATGAACACTACCTTGGCCACAGGTAAGTTAGGTTGTTGTAGTGTGGTTGTAGTGGGCGACTGAACGTAGCTCCGCTGTCAGCCTCCTTCTCTGTTTGAATAACGTTAGCAGGTTGGCGGACGTATTTCAGCGAGGCGAGACATCTTAAATCCAGTGTTTTAATCATTGCTCTGAACCCGTCTTTCTCAACGGTCTGTAGCGGGACCGGAGGTGGATTGCGTTCATAATGTTGCGCCGCTGCATGCTTGAAGTGACATGTCTTTAACGTTAGCACAGTAACGTTAGAGCGACGGGCAACAACAGTGGCTAAATTATGTCTGATTTTTTTAGAAACAAAAAACTTGGGAACAACAGACGGCTCCTGTCTTGAGCACACGTTGTTCTGGTGTATCTCTGGTCTTTCTTCATCCTCTAGCAAACTCTCTTCTCGGTTCTTGAATGTGCAGTAGCGACTGGAGTCTCTCCCAGCTTAACAGACTGTTATGCTACCTGGCTAGCTAGCTAGGCTAGCAGCTATAATGTTACCCAGCATGCCGTTGGGCAGTGTTGCTATATTTGTAAATATACAATTATTAGTGTTAGAAACTGTTTAAGTCACAAATTGTTAAATGCTATGGTGTTGATACTATAAATAAAATTGAATTGAATTGTTTTATCCTTTTAAAGAGAGTTAGTTGTGGGTTATTAATTGTTGTGTTATAAAGTTACTACCATGAGTCAGAAGGGTACGCAGTTAACAGGGGTCCCGGTGCTGCGACGGAGGAAAAAAAAAACTGGATCATGGATCTGTTAATTTATCAGGGATCGATCGGATATCTGGGCTGATATCCGATCCTAATATCGGATCGGTGCACCCCTACTCTATACGCGCTAAAAGTTTAAGTTTATTTAAATGTGGTCTGATGGGTTAAGCGACAGCAGTTTCGGATCTGTTTCTGGTTAAAAAAAAAAAAAGCTCTATCTCTGTAGGGATCCTTTCCATAATGTTGTCACACACTTAGAATATTAATATGAGTCTGTCATTGGCAAAAACAGAACTTTTAGTGGGCGACATTGACAGTAAACATTTGTCCTGTAGGGTTACATTGCAGCCCTGTTTGTGCCTGCCAGTTACAGCGTTCAATGGTCCAATATTGGACCAATTTTAAAGATTTTTGTTGCATGGTCCAGGTTAAAAAAAAGCTGTTTTTTTCTTGTTGGATTTTTAGTGTTTAGCTTGCTGCTGATGTGGATGTTAATGGCAGTTAAAGACCTTGTTAGACTCACACATGGAAGTAAAGACACATTGAAAAGGATACTTGATATCTTTGTTATACTGGTAATCCATCCATCTCCATCCATCCATCTTCGTCCGCTTATCCGGTGTCGGGTCGCGGGGGGAGCAGCTCCAGCAGGGGACCCCAAACTTCCCTTTCCCGAGCAACATTAACCAGCTCCGACTGGGGATCGGCGTTCCCAGGCCAGGTTGGAGATATAATCCCTCCACCTAGTCCTGGGTCTTCCCCGAGGCCTCCTCCCAGCTGGACGTGCCTGGAACACCTCCCTAGGGAGGCGCCCAGGGGGCATCCTTACCAGATGCCCGAACCACCTCAACTGGCTCCTTTCGACGCAAAGGAGCAGCGGCTCTACTCCGAGCTCCTCACGGATGACTGAGCTTCTCACCCTATCTCTAAGGGAGACGCCAGCCACCCTCCTGAGGAAACCCATTTCGGCCGCTTGTACCCTGGATCTCGTTCTTTCGGTCATGACCCAGCCTTCATGACCATAGGTGAGGGTAGGAACGAAAACTGACCGGTAGATCGAGAGCTTTGCCTTCTGGCTCAGCTCTCTTTTCGTCCTGGCGGTGCGATAGATTGAATGCAATACCGCACCCGCTGCGCCGATTCTCCGACCAATCTCCCGCCCCATTGTCCCCTCACTCGCGAACAAAACCCCAAGGTACTTGAACTCCTTCACTTGGGGTAAGGACTCATTCCCTACCTGGAGAAGGCATTCCATCGGTTTCCTGCTGAGAACCATGGCCTCAGATTTAGAGGTGCTGATCCTCATCCCAACCGCTTCACACTCGGTTGCGAACCGATCCAATGAGTGCTGAAGGTCGCAGGCCAATGATGCCATCAGGACCACATCATCTGCAAAGAGCAGCGATGAGATCCCCAGCCCACCGAACTGCAACCCTCCCCACCCGACTACGCCTCGATATCCTGTCCATAAATATTACAAACAGGATTGGTGACAAAGCGCAGCCCTGGCGGAGGCCAACCCTCACCTGAAACGAGTCCGACTTACTACCGAGAACCCGGACACAGCTCTCACTTTGGTCATACAGAGTTTGGATGGCCCTGAGTAGAGACCCCCTCACCCCATACTCCCGCAGCACCTCCCACAGTATCTCCCGGGGGACCCGGTCATACGCCTTCTCCAAATCCACAAAACACATGTAGACCGGTTGGGCATACTCCCAGGCTCCCTCCAGGATCCTTGCGAGAGTGAAGAGCTGGTCCGTTGTTCCACGACCAGGACGGAATCCGCATTGTTCCTCCTCAACCCGAGGTTCGACTATCGGCCGAACCCTCCTTTCCAGCACCTTGGAGTAGACTTTACCAGGGAGGCTGAGAAGTGTGATACCCCTGTAATTGGCACACACCCTCTGGTCCCCCTTTTTAAAAAGGGGAACCACCACCCCAGTCTGCCACTCCTTTGGCACCGTCCCAGACTTCCACGCAATGTTGAAGAGGCGTGTCAACCAGGACAGCCCCTCCACACCCAGAGCCTTGAGCATTTCTGGACGGATCTCGTCAATCCCCGGGGCTTTACCACTGTGGAGTTGTTTGACTACATCAGTGACTTCCGCCTGGGAAATCGACAACAATCCCCCGTTATCCTCCAGCTCTGCCTCTAACATAGAGGGCGTATTAGTCGGATTCAGGAGTTCCTCAAAGTGCTCCTTCCACCGCCCTATTACCTCCTCAGTTGAGGTCAACTGTGTCCCATCCTTACTGTACACAGCTTGGATGGTTCCCCGCTTCCCCCTCCTGAGGTGGCGAACAGTTTTCCAGAATCACTTTGGAGCCGACCGAAAGTCCTTCTCCATGTCTTCTCCAAACTTCTCCCACACCCGCTGCTTTGCCTCATTCACGGCAGAGGCTGCAGCCCTTCGGGCCCTTCGGTACCCTGCAACTGCCTCCGGAGTCCTCCGGGATAACATATCCAGGAAAGACTCCTTCAGTCGGACGGCTTCCCTGACCACCGGTGTCCACCACGGTGTTCGTGGGTTACCGCCCCTTGAGGCACCTAAGACCCTAAGACCACAGCTCCTCGCCGCAGCTTCAGCAATGGAAACTTTGAACATTGTCCACTCGGGTTCAATGCCCCCAGCCTCCACAGGGATGCACGAAAAGCTCCGCCGGAGGTGTGAGTTGAAAGTCTGTCGGACAGGGGCCTCCTACAGACGTTCCCAATTTACCCACACTACACGTTTGGGCTTACCAGGTCTGTCCAGAGTCTTCCCCCACCCCCTGACCCAACTCTCCACCAGATGGTGATCGGTTGACAGCTCTGCCCCTCTCTTTACCCGAGTGTCCAAAACATACGGCCTCAGATCAGATGAAACGATTATGAAATTGATCATTGACCTTCGGCCTAGGGTGCTCTGGTACCAGGTACACTTATGAGCATCCCTATGTTCGAACATGGTGTTCGTTATAGACAATCCATGACTAGCACATAAGTCCAACAACAAACAACCACTCTGGTTTAGATCAAGGAGGCCGTTCCTCCCAATCATGCCTCTCCAGGTGTCTCTATCATTGCCCACGTGTGCGTTGAAGTCCCCCAGCAGAACAATGGAGTCCCCCACTGGAGCCCCAAGCAGGACTCCAGTCAAGGTCTCCAAGAAGGCCAAATACTCCGAACTCCTGTTTGGTGCATATGCACAAACAACAGTCAGAGTTTTCCCCCCCACAACCCGCAGGCGTAGGGAGGCGACCCTCTCATCCACCAGGGTAAACTCCAACACAGCGGCGCTCAGCCGGGGGCTTGTGAGTATCCCCACACCCGCCCGGCGCCTCACACCCTGGGCAACTCCGGAGAAGAAAAGAGTCCAACCCCTATCCAGGAGTACGGTTCCAGAACCAAGACTGTGCGTAGAGGTAAGCCCCACCAGATCTAACGGTGGCGCTCCACCTCCCGCACCAGTTCCGGCTCCTTCCCCCACAGAGAGGTGACGTTCCACGTCCCCAGAGCCAGCGTCTGCTGCCCGGGTCTGGTCCGTCGAGGCCCCTGACCTTCACTGCCACCCATGTGGCATCGCACCCGACCCCAACGGTTCCTCCCACAGGTGGTGGGCCCATGGGCTGGAGAGATGGGAGCCACGTAGCTTGTTCGGGCTGTGCCCGTCAGGGCTCCGTGGCAAACCCGGCCACCAGGCGCTCGCCGACGAGCCCGCCGTCTGGGCCTGGCTCCAGACAGGGGCCCCGGGCTTCCTCCGGGCAGGGTCACTCCATCTCTACCTTGCTTATTCATTGGGGTTTTTGCTGGTAATCATGGTTTAATATTACATGGTCAAATTGCAAAATGGGCCTTTCCATGCTCTTATTTCCATACCCAGATTAAAACCAACCACATAATAATTGTAGTTATTTGGTATAGAATAGGTCCAAATTAAATATTTGTTGTACATTATGTTTCTGGGTTGTCCGTACATCCATCCATCCCATTATTATAAACGCAATATCTCAGGACCCCCATGGAGGGAATCTCTTCAAGTTTGGCACAAATGTTGACTTGGACTCAAGGATGAACTGATTATTGGTGGTCAAAGGTCAAGGTCACTGTGACCTTACAAAACGCATTTTTGTAGCTTAAAATTATTACGCTAATTATGACAACTTTTCAAACAAATGTATATAGGTATAGTAAGTGATGTTAATCCAATACACTTTTTGTGTGTGGCTACATTTCAATAAATTGCAAAGACCGATTGATAGAGGAGGTTTGGGTCCACCAAAGATATTGTATTACTACTATACCTTTTAACTTAAGGCATCTGGCCCACTGGTCACTTTTGCCCCATTATTGCCCTTACAAAGCCTGTCTGTCAAACTGCTGGTGAAGCCATCTGATAATCTCTCACTTAAATGTCGTTTGGACCAAAGTGGCCCGGCTGTTTGAACTGGATCCATATCTAAATATCTCATAAAGTATTCGGCAAAATCCAAAGTTATGTATTGTTAGATCTAGGGCTGCCACCTCTTAGTCGATTAGTCGACTAATCGGTCGTTTTGGTCTTAGTCAACAAAGATTTCTTTAGTCGATTAGTCATTTTTTATGCTTATTCATGCTTAATTACTTATTTCCAAGAAACTTCTGAGCACATTTATGGTACACACTTTAAAACACAAGATTTAAAGTGGTGCTTTTGCAGGATTAATTGTGGAGAAACTCAGTTTTACAGATGGTTAATTAACTACATTTATATTGTGCTTTTCTAGTCTTAACCACCTCTCAAAGCGCACAGCTCTGTCAATTAAATCAACTAATCGATTAGTCAACAAAATCGTATAAGTGTTAGTCGACTAAGAATTTCTTTAGTCGAGGACAGCCCTAGTTAGATCTGCCCTTTTTTGGAGGGATTGGTTGGAAAAGGGAATTGTCACACTGGGGGATCTGTATCTCGGTGGCATATTGAAATCCTTTGAGGATGTGGTACAGCAATTTGGAATCCCTATGTCTAAACTTTTTAGATATTTGCAACTTCACCATCTGTCAGTGATGATATTTGGATCCAGTTCCTCAGCCCTTAAGGCACCAGAATGTTTCGATAAGGTGTTGGTGAAATAAGGAAAAGGTAATGAAGCTTCTGGGTATTATTCTATGCTTCTGCTGAACCTGGGGGTGGAGCCTGGACAGCCCTCAAAAAGACATGGGAAAGGGATATGAGTATTGCACTGGATGATAAGGAGTGGGACAGAATCTGTAGGAATATTAACACTATGTCACGGGATGTCAGGGTGTGCCTCATGAAGTTCAAGATTATTCATCGCTTTTATTGGACTCCCTCCCTTCTTTAGACTTTTTTTAAAAGACACACCAAATTATTGGAAATGTAAGACAAAGGACGGTCAATTACTTCATGTCCTATGGTCCTGTGATAAGGTCCAGGAGTTTTGGACCAGGATACATGATAACATATGTCAGATTGCAGGGACCCAGGTTTCATTCAACCCAAGATGATTTGTTCTGTCAGATGGGTCAATCCTAAACGGGATGGATAAACACATAATAAGCTGGGTCCAGCCTAGTTTAATGATAGCCAGACAGATTCTTTTAAGAGGATGGAAGAATGAAGGGGTGCCGTCAATCCAGGAGTTGGCTTCCTCGGGTGGGGAGGGGATATGTTCATGTTGTAAAGTGTATGTTTTGTATGTTGTTTTAAAAAAACAAATCAAAATCGTTAGTATAAAAAAGAAAAGGTCAGAGGTCAACTTCACTGTGACATATTGTTCTGCAAAAACACTTTCTGGCCATTCTTCAACACCATACTCTGGAGCAGAAGGGAAGACATTTGGTCTGAAACTAAATTGGTGATATTCTTGGGAAAACTGTGGTGATTGTATCGATCCTATGTGCTGCCAGGGCAAAGATGTGTGTCTGCAGTCATTTGACAAAAAACTGAGGTTTCATGTTTTTGCTTGAGTGTTTACTACCATACACATTATTTTATATCTATCTAATGAGCTTTCGTAATCAGATATATCTTGCTATTAATCTGGGTTTCAGCAGAAACATTTTACAAAAGTGAACATGTTTTTTTCATAGAAAGAAGAGCCCTGCTCTCCTTCCTCATGTGGTAGTACCTTGTGCCTCCTCAGGTCTGAGACCAGTGGGGGATCAGCCACACGCACTGGGATACACAGACACACACAGGTTGGCCAGTAGTCACAGACCACAAAGCAGGTATTTACACTACTGCACCAGACACTTGGACATTTAACTGTTGATTTTCAGGGAAGTTAACAAGAATGAAAGAAGACAATGAGGAGGTTTAGTAACTCCCCCTATGTGCAGACATATGTAGCTAAAACGCATCATACTGTGGGAAAAGGAGCCTGAACAAACAATCAGTGCTGTCTTTTGTCTGGTGAGGCCAAACACTTGAAGCTGAAATTATATTGAAGTATCTGTGTAGAAACGTGTGAATGTTACCGTGGGTCTCCATGGAAAAGTGGTTGTGGCTAAATGTAGGTTGTAGACAGAAGACAGAAGAAACTCTTTGTGTGAAATAATGTAATTTAATCGTGAGCATGTTTTATCGTGCTCACATGAGATGACATAATACTGACGCCATACTTGCATAGGAGGTGGCCCACACACCTTCAGTACAAGTGGGAAAGAATCAGCCATATGAATGTTTCTGATTGACAGATGTGCACGTTTCATGTCCAGCCTGGATAAGCATGTTCCAGCCTACACATGACAAGAGTTCACATTTTTATTACAAGCAACCAACAAATAAGGCAGCATGTAGACTGTTATAAACCTCTCATGCCAGAATCAGACTACATGAGATCAGCTCAATAATGGCCCGAAGCAACAGATGTGGGGCATCTTCCACACTTGCTTATTTTCTAACCTCTTCTGTCTCATAGTGGAAGACAACACCCCCAAAATAGACCAGCAGTGGTGCAGACATCAGCCCCTGAACTTATCTAATGAACAAACGCCTTGTTCTGCACCTTAGGTTGTTGAATGAACCACAAAACTAACATTCACCACATACATAAATGTACCTGCAAGTACCACTTTGGTCTGTTTAGATACTGGTGTGGTCCTTCATTTTACTAATACCACTAACAACACGCTGTCTGCCTACATGTAACATGTAGGCTACAGCAGTGATTCCCAACCAGGGGTTCTTTCATCCCAGGGGGTTCTTCTGCAGTTGCCAAGGGGTTTGCGGAAAGATCGTAGAGAAGATCAAATAATTCAAAAAATAGAAATTATGATTTGATTGGAAGAATATATTCCCATATTAACATGAAGTCAACTGTAACACCTGAACACCTGAGTGTGTGAAAACTAGTTAACAAGTGAGCACAGTTTAGCCACAAGTAATGACAGTTCAAATGATTAGCTGTAATCATAAGTAATGGAGAAACTGTTAACTTAATGAAATAGTTAGCTAAAAGTAATGGCTTAAAGTAACGTTAATGGATAAATGGTTCAAACATTTAGCTTCACTCCAAGTAGTAGCAGCCTATTCCCCTCTGGGACAATAAAGTCTATTCTATTCTAGAAGTCTGACCAAACCTCAATATTGCCAGTTCAATGAAATTAAATAGTATAGTAATATAGTATAGAAATTTAAATAGTATGAAATAATTAACAATATCCACTTATATATAATTTTATAGTGTTATACATTTCAGTCCCTCCAGGATTTCGCGGCCTTTTTTTGAGATTGTTGCGGCCAAAAATGCCTGATTTTGCTTCGATTTTTTTTTTTATAGTTCTTTAAAAATAAAAAGGAAACTAAAACTACTCTGGGCTGAGTGTTCCTAGTAACCTTACCAAAAAGGCTCAGGATGCTAGCCTGGGTAAACCCTGACCGATTTCCGGCAAATTTGAGATTTGCTCTGCAAGTCAGTCTGGCCAAGAGCCCATTCAAACCCATTTCCAATGTCCCCAAAATCGAGGCACCAATCCCAACCGCTGAGGCGGGCTTTACGTGACGACGATAGCGCAGCGACGGCGATCAGCTTCTTGTTTACATTCAATATACGGAAGCGCAGCGTCACCTGGATCGTTGGTCTGATTGGTTGAAGGACTATCCAATGCGCCCAGAGGCATTTGAGCGGCATCCGTTTGTGATGCCCCTTTGGAAATGAACTGTCAATGAACCTTTCTCAGTTACAGCTGAGAAGGGTCTGGTGTCAGCCAGGCTAGCAGGATGCTGCAAATGTTGGTATAATATGAAAATGGCTGGTGGATTTAAGACAAAAAATAATAATTTATTGTTAGTTAATTTCCTATCCTGGCCTGGGACTCACATTCATACGGTTTGATAAAGGACTTATTGGACTTGAACTTATCATTGCACTTACAATAACAAGAGTAGCTGTCCTCAATTTAGGTCATCCTGTACGTCTCATCTCCGTTTTTTCCTGCCTCCACCGTGTGTGTGTGTGTGTGTGTGTGTCAGTCGGGGGGGGGGGGACTGAGCAGCAGAGAGCTGACAGGATTGAAACAGCAGCAGCTTTCAGCGATGTTAAAATGTTGGCAGGATGGTCTGAAAAGTTTTGCATGATCTTTCGCTGTACATTTTGTTGGTCAATGTGAGATATTCGAGTCACACACGTCTCGTCTTCATATCAGAAACAAGGAAATGAATTTGGCGACGTACGTGTTACGTCAACCTGTTCTCACTCCCGCTTGGTCACTGGCTCTCAGAGTCACATACTGACGTAAGGTCTGGCACGTGGGAATGCTGGGATTGGTTGAAGTCACGGGAAACTCCGGTTATTGGTCAAATTTTCGGAAAAGTTGGGATGATTGGTCAAAATTGCAAGTCGCACCAAATTCACGGTGATTGGTTGAATTTGCGTGATTGGCGCGATCGTGACATCACAAAATCCTGGAGGGACTGACATTTACATTGTGTATTGGTGAAGGGGTGCATGAGTTCATCTGACAAGGCTGTGGGGGGGCTGCAGACCACAAAGGTTGGGAATCACTGGTCTGTTGACACCCACATATAGATCCTTTTATATGGATTTTATATTATACTTTTGTAAGGTACAGACAAATTACCTTTGTTGTTTAGATAGAAAGGCTTGTTGGGTGTTGAGTTGCTTTCTGCAATGTGTTTCAGTCACATTTGTCTGCACATAGGGTTAATATGCAATACATTTTTATCTCTACTTTTAGCCAACATGTTTGCCCTCTACTGACCCCGTACTGTCACCCCTCTTCACCAAGGTCCCAGCCTCTCTCACTTCCACTTCTGTTTGCATCCAAGAAGGATGGTCTCTGCAGCAAGAGGTCCTCGGGCAGCAGAGAGACACCCCTGGGTTCAGATGCTGAAGCCTGTGGTGCCAAAGAGGAGAAGAGGGTGTTGGACAGTGGACAGCCTCCAGCACGAGGCACGTTGGTCAGCCAGGGACACGTGTCGGAGAAGGAGAGCGACAGAAACGGACGAGGCTGGTCGTGGACTTTAGGGGAGAACTGCTACACCGCCCAGTGGGTGAAGAAGAAGCAAGATAGCAGGAGCACCCGGCCTTGGTGATCGGGAACTAGTTGTCATCAAAGTTTAGACATTATTTAGTTGTTGCTAAAAATGGAAATCCGTATTGAATTCTGGAACCATTCAATGCTTTCAGAACACAAACATGCCAAGGCAAGAATTCAGTGTGACCTTCAGATGTGTGTGTGTGTGTGTGTGTGTGTGTGTGTGTGTGTGTGTGTGTGTGTGTGTGTGTGTGTGTGTGTGTGTGTGTGTTGATGGGAGCTCTAATTTAAAAAGTTCACTTTAACTAGTTGACCTAACTGGTGCCAGGAGCCAAATATCAAGGTGTTTTCACGACAAGAGCCATCAGACACCAATATCTGTACCCAATGGAAAACATTGGTTTAAATGTGTATTAGGGCAGCAGTATTGAATAGATAAAACTAAAGTTGCAACCAATTCAGTTGTGCTAATTTACAGATATAGCCATCTATAATTCCCCGTGCCTCCGTGCTGGGGCCCAGGCAGGACTGTGACTGGTCCCCGGTGGGACCATGTTCTGACATTGGCTCAAATTAAATCCCCCACTGATGAAGTAGTGAACGCAGGGCCGACTTGGAAATCAGTTGCAATGGTTTATCTATCCACGAGAGGGAGCAGTGATTATGGACATGAAGGATTTTACCCATGGACTGTAAAAATAATGGACAAAGCTTCCAGGCCTGAAAAGTGAAGCCAATGCTGAAGCTCCTTAAAGCTGTATTCTATCTGATTTCCAGCAGGGGGCGACTCCACTGGCTCCAACAAGAAGTCGGTTTCTATAGAAGTCTGAGAATGAGAAAATGAGCCTACTTATCTCTTGATTCATCACCTCAGTAAACCTTTTCATAATGAGTTATGGTCTTCAGTACAGCATGATGTTCATTTAGTAAATGATGGTCCAATTTATTTTAAAATAGATGATAAAGCAGGGGATGCTTTAGGACCTGTCAGTCAGGACAGAGGCTTAGCAATGCTAACCATGCTAACACTGGGGACATTAAAATAAACCTCAACTTGTTTTTGGCTGTAGGCTCCGTGTTTTCATCTCAAACTTTGACCCTCTCACTGTGGGTTTTCACTTCAGCAAAGTTAACTGGAACATTTTGGTCGCCAAAAAAAATGTCTCTATGTTCAGTGTTCTGCCAACCAAGCTAGCTAGCTACTGTTAGCATTAGCTGGTAACTTAAGGGAAAGTTTGCCAATTTTCTGTTCTGCCAGACATGCAGGTAAATGTCTCCAGTCCCCGGAGGTCTGCATTGACCCACTGCTAAATCTACACCGGATGACTTGCTTTGGGAGTGGAAATGAGGCTTGTGTTGGGTGATACAGCTTTAACAGGCTGTGCATGCTCCTACAGACACCAACACCGTTTTTGGCAGATGATCACTTTTTGGCACTACACTGGGCTCCTTGCTTTCCCCGCCCAGGCCACACCACCTACCAAATGCATTACCTGAATGTGTGACAGCTACGAGTTGCAACCCGCCAAATCTCTGGGGCCTTCTGTAAGTTATTTTGGTGTACAGTGGTTCTAGAGAAAGCTGCAAGCAGCAATACAGGAGGCCAAGCAATCGGCCTGTTCCAAACATTTTAAACGACCACTGCACTAGTCATTTATACACCTGGGCCCCGGGGTCTGCCCTCTGGCAGGCTCATTAAATAAGGCCCGCCCTGTTGATGCTTGACAACTGATCCAAATGACTTGCTGTGACCATGACACTTTAAAAAAAAAGGCGGATGAACGATCACAAGAACTTTACACAGTGATTAGTCAGGTGTGAAAGTAGGCAGGGTTTTAACTTCTCTCTTCATTCTTTACACAGCTACAGTCACTTTTTGAAGGTCACGTCTCACAGTCGACCACATTTTTACTCAGTCTTGTCTCAGTCTCAGACGAAGACGATGTATTTATTTCAAGACCGGTCAAGAGCACAACGCAGGGATATCACTAAACCGGCTGTGTATCGTCTGCTTTATGTGTTGATATCATTACTGTGATTGGATGTAAAACTTCATGCTTCAAATGCAACCAATAACTTTTCAGACTCATTACTAGTTTGAAATGTGTTACCCCCGTTCTCCCCCCCAACACACACTCCTAAAGTGAATGTAGGTGACAGGAGAAGAAGCTCTGGCTGTCCCGAAGATGTCAGCCAAATCCTCGGTCATACTATTTTAATAATTACATTTTATTTATTATATTTTTTTAAAGAGTTTATTTGCAAAACGTCTAAAAGAAAACACACAGTAGTGTATAAATTCTGCAATGTAACGCTAACCGATCCAGCTGGGACCACCTAAAAGTTGTATCTGCACTAAGTAAGGAAGCATAAAGAAAGGTAAGCTAAGTGTAAGAGATGCTAGCGAAGCTAGCTAGCTAACGTTATCAATCTGCCTCTGTACCAAAACTCTCCAGGAATCTCTTCACCCCCACCCAAAGGGATTTAGTGAATATTAGCTATTATATTACATATTCTAGTTGTGTTTATACTTTATGTTTCACTTGTTTGGTCTTGGTCTCGATACACTCTGGTCTTGGTCTTGGTTTACGTGGTCTTGACTACAACACTGCCTACAGTACTTCCATCACTTTTGCTAAGTGCTAACATAATGAGAGACTGAAAGTGTAACAGATGGTGTGACGTGGACCAGAGAGTGAGGATGTTTGCTACAGCCTTTTGTATTTGGCAGGTTTAGATTCTCACTGGCCATGTACAAGTGAAGCTGAGCTTGTAAATTAAAGTTATGGGACCTGTGAATAGCGTGAGTCATCCCCCTTGGTGTTTGCATCAGTTGGTAACACGAGAAAGTGCAGGCATGAGAAAAAGACATTTTCCACATAACCATACTGGCACACAGAAATAGCACTTCCAGTGCATTGGGGTGGAGGCGTTTATGAGGCATATATTCCAAATCTTAACACATAAAACTCCCACATGGCCATGGCAACACATCGCTTGGTAAAGTCAAAATCTTTTTTCTTTTTCTATGTTGGTTAAACTGACCCTTTAACTTGATCTTCCAAGCATGAGGAACTGCTGCTTATCAAATATGCATTACCCATAATCCTTTATGAAGTAATTTCCTCGAGTTGAGATCTGCTGTGCAGTTATTTTAGAGGAGGACGGAGTCCTCAGGCATTTTAGGGATTTTTTTGTTATTTTGGTGCTAGGAGGAAACGCACCAGTGCTTATATAATCAATAAACAAGTCGATATTCTGTGATTGCCAACACTAATGCTACCACGCAGGATGGAGGCTCTGTTTACCCCAAAGGACAATTACTAGAATGTCGAAAGTGGTGACCGGAAGCTTTCGAATGGAATGGAAACCACAGAAGAAGACATTTTGTTGAAACAAACACTAGACACGCTACTCCTTTCATAGTAGACACAAGTTTACCCAGTATCTTTTCATACACTCATCCCCACTGGTCCTTGAATCCCGGCATTGTTTTGGTGGTTTTCACCGAGAGAAATGAGGATCACGTCAGAGAGACCGTCTACAGAAACAAAACTGAAAAAAATTTACAAAGTGGGAGGAACATTTGGACTCAAGTTCCTCTCCCTATTTAAGTTCAGTTCTGAAGACGCCATCGTCACCAGAGCCACAGCATAGTTGATGTTTTACAGTGCATTTACACTACTGGTCAAAAGTTTTAGAACACCGCAATGTTTCCAGGTATTTATTGAAATTCATGCAGTTCAATGTCTTATTTTACTCTGAAATGAAAGAATAGAACAAATGAACAATTTTTGTTAAAAAATAAATCATGGAATCAATTTATAAACCAAAATGTATTCTAAATTTTGGACTCCTCAAAGTAGCCCCCTTTGGCAGATATAACAGCTGAACACACTCGTGGCATTCTTTCTACAATGGAAATCAAATATTCTTCAGAAAGTTCTTCCCAACTCTGTTGCAGAAGTTCCCATAAATGTGTGGCACTTGGAGGTTGCTTTGCTTTCACTTTTCTGTCCAGTTCATCCCAAACCAGCTCAATGGGGTTTAAGTCTGGTGACTGTGCTGACCACTCCATGTTTTTAAGCTTACCATCTTGTTCTTTTTTGCTAAGGTAGTTCTGGCATAGCTTGGACTTAGGGCTGGGCGATATATCGATATTAAAAATATATCGATATATTTTTAAATGAGATATGGAATTAGACCATATCGCATATATCGATATAGTTCAAATGTGATCCTTGCTCCCATAGATATATACACAGATGTCGCCTTGAGGTTCTAAACATACGTCAAAACCGCCGCCATCTTGGAACAGGGGTCCGAAGCATTCAGATCAACGCTAAAGATGCCGGACTTTTGTACTGCTTAATTATGTTCGATAGAGGAAATGAAAAGAACAAACAGCAATGAATAACATTTAACAGGTGACAATGTGTTTTATGATTATGTATGCCGCCTTCGACCAGCAATCTGAGCTCCGGCGGCAGCGGGAGGCGGAGAGCTCCGTGGCCGGCCGCAGCGTCTCTTCCCCCGGGAAAAACACAGCTTTGCCTCGCTGCTGCATGGGTCCCCGCTGATCCAGATCGGACCAGCCAAAGACAGAGTGGTAATCGGTAGGATCTTACACGTAGTCCAGGACGACCTGTATGTCGATATCGGCGGAAAGTTCCACTAAGTTTGCCGGGCGGCAGGCGGACGGAGAGAAGCTACAGCGGGCAGCAGAGACCGCCTGCAGCCGCAGGATCTGGAGCTCAGTGCCCGTTAAAATTACATGTAACGCATAAATACATACAGAAATAAATAGTGGAGGAATGAGCCTGGACATTTCAGTCTGTTTTAAACTTCACCTTGAAGCAGAAACTCTTAGTTCAGAAGGGTGAAGTTTCCGTTTGGACTCAGATCTGTGAACCGATCATAATAAATATTCTTTGTATTAACACATTAATTAGTTTCTTTGTTTTGTAGTCGATAGTTCATCTTTTAGTTTACTTAAGTGGAAGCAGTATCAAGTGGAAGAATGGGACTATAAACCTAGGCTTACAGGCATGAGGCATTACATTTTGAACAAAGTAGATTATATTAATATCAAAAGCTTAATTGACCTTTGGAACGAATCACAAATATGGAGCTTTGATTTCAAAAAAGGTACTCCTGTTATACAGTATTTAGGTTTACATTTTATTGTTATTTGAACAGCTGAGCATTTAATCATGAACCAGGTGAAGAAACCGGTTTATTATTTATTTGATTTTGCAACTGTCTCTATGAAACTACTTGTGACATGTCATATTTGATTTTGGCTTTGACTGAACATTTGCTCTCACTTTGCAGAAAAAAATATCGGGATATATATCGTATATCGATATTCAGCCAAAATATATCGGGATATGACTTTTGGTCCATATCGCCCAGCCCTACTTGGACTTATGTTTTGGGTCATTATCTTGCTGTAGGATGAACCCCTGACCAACTAGGCACATACCAGAGGGTACTGCATGGAGCTGTAAAATGCTGTGGTAGCCGTTTTGGTTCAGGGTGCCTTTCACTCTGTACAAATCACCGACCCTGGATCCAGCAAAACAGCCCCAGACCATCACGCTTCCTCCTCCATGTTTGACAGTTGATGTCACACCGAGGAACCATCCTTTTGCCTACTCGACGGCGTACAAAAATCCTGCGTGATGAACCGAAGATTTTAAATTTTGATTCATCAGTCCATAACACCTTCTTCCAGTCTTCAGTAGTCCATTGACGATGTTTCTTGGCCCAGGCAAGCCTCTTTTTCTTATTCTGATGTCTTAGCAATGGCTTTCTTGCTGCAACTGGACCTATCAAACCTGCAGCTCCAAGTCTTCTCTTTCCAGTTGAAACTGAGACTTCTTATTACGACCACTATTAAGCTTTGCTTGAAGCTGTTGTCCTGTGAGCCGCCTATCACGCAAGCTGTTGACTCTCAGAAACTTGTCTTCTGATTCTGTTGTGGCTTTGGGTCTGCCAGACCTCTTCCTGTCAGAGTCTCCCCCAGTTTCTAAGTGCCTTTTGATGGTGAAGAATACTGTACTCACTGACATATTGACTTTCTTCACAATTTCTCTGTAGGAAAGACCAACATTCTTAAGTGTTATGATGGTCTGTCTCTCTTCCATTGTTAATTGCCTTTTTCCCGCCATTTTTCTAGCAACACACTACTTTCTGCAGTACTATACTGTTCAAATAATGCTCACGAGGGTATGGTACCACAGTGTGTTCCAACAATACTTTTATACAGACAGAGGGGGTTGTAAGTAATCCAGACCAGTGTGAACACCTGTGGGAATTGGTAGCACCAACTTTCAAAGCTTGATCAACCTCCATTGTTGCAGAACAGCTTTACCTTGTTTACCCATTTCTTGTTTCCTGAAAAAAGCCTTTTTGTAAAATACTGACATGTACATTATTTTTCAGTTTTTGGTAATCCTACTTTTTTTTTAACCTCAGACAGTTCACCACTTACCTTTGTACCATTTCAAGCTATTCATTGGACTTGAACTGCTAAAATTTCAATAAAAAACTAGAAATAATTTTGACCAGTAGTGTATGTCAGTAATAAAATACAAAATCAATTGGGTGGTCCGGAGAATTATTTAAACTAATGGGTGACAGACCAATTGATTTAGGATTTAGGGTGATAGGATAGCGCTACAACCAGGCAGAGCAATGAAGAAGGTAGAGAAGCTAGTTCATAGATTAAACGTTAAACTCCGAACACATCTTCCTTTTTTAAGAATGACTTCAGTGCCGTTCTTTGTTCTTTTCTCAAAGAAAAGCTGAACTCCAAGTCTTCCAGAAGACCGCTGTTCCCAGCAGCAGCAGCCATAAGCCCGCCCACCGACTCTATACACAATGTGATTGGCCTGACCAGAAGCTCGCAAGTCAACGGAGAGTGCCTAGACCCCCCTAGCTGCAAAATAATTTTGCTGCCGCTAGGGTGCGTCTAGATTTCTAGGCTAACAAACATGTTGAGGATGTTTATTTGTTTGATGACATTTGAGGTGAAAGCAGACAGTTCCTGACACTGGGTGCTCATTAGCAGCAGTAATCACTGCCAAAGGAGAGCACTGTCTGAATCCAAGCTGACTGAATAAACTATTTATTTTGCTCATCCTTGACCTTTTCCACTGCATTGGCCGTGTATAGTATGGGTAAGGCTGGCTATACTAAAGACAATAGACCTGGTTGGCATTACTGGGAACGCCTACTAAAACATGATTTCGGTTTATGTCATGGGGGGAAACAAACCATTCTAATTAAACGTACAATATGTAACTTTGTGCCGCTAGAGGTCTCTCAACCAAATCAATGGATGGTAAACACAGACTTTTGATGATGTTGGGAAGTTGCGTGGAATTATGGGAGTTGTAGTTTTTAGTATTAAATACCTTCGGTGGTTAGAATGCATCTGTTCACGGACGAGTTTACCCATTCAAGTTTATTCACGTTACGTTTACTAACCTTTATTCATGTTATTCTAATAAAATAGCTGCAGTTTCTCCAACATAATTATGTTTTTCTTGATTTGATTTTTATTCTTAGCTGACCAGTTAACTAGTGAGCCAGCAAGCTAACATTAGCCAGCAGCTAAAACACAAAATATTTCACATATCAATGTCACCTTTTGGATGGTTTCAACACCGGGGCAAATAGGGTTTGTTGTAATGCTAGCTAGCTACTAAACGAGGCTTAGAGACGGGTGTGTGTGTGTGGTGGGGGGGATTGCCAGGGGAATCTCTGTGACTGCCGTTAGCGGTATTACGGTTACGAGTATTTTTTTCTGTGACATTGTATGATTTACAATTACTCCTGAACATATCTTCTGGGTGCTGTGTTTTGACAGAAGTTAGGAGTAACTAGAGGGTGAGAGGTTATATGACGCCACTGACAGGCAGATTTCTCTGGGTTTGACATTTGGTGGAAACATTTGGGATAGTGTACAAGCACACAACTCATAAAAATATGTATAACATAGGTATGGTCGTTTTTAGACATTTTATGGCAATAATGTTACATATTGTATCTTTAATGAGCGTAGACCTATTAGCGGTTAATTTTTACTTTACTCTTATATATAAGAAATTAAAACAATATTTATGATTTTTGCTTGGTACAATGCCGAAAAGTTGCTGTGTGGCATTCTGCGCCTCTATTAAGTTAAAAAATCCTGATCTTAAGTTTGATATACTGCCGAATAGACAAACGGAGCCAGTGTTAATACCACTAACGTCGTCGCTGTAACAGTTACATGGAATTTATTCATTTAACATGCTTAGACACACTTTAATATCATAGCTTTAATGAACGTGGTATAACAACAGACTGTTTGATGACCCTGGGATAACGTTACTGATAATACAGTCAGATTGAATCATCTAAAATAAGCTAACAATTAACGTTAGCTGTCTCTTACCTGGAGGTTCAATCAGGTAGCTAACGTTAACAAAAAATGCCGGGAAACTGTAGTGTTAGTTGAAATACTTGGGTTGGAACCTTTGTATGGAACGCATGTAACCGGGGAAGGTTAATAAAGGTGCACGGTACTGACGATGCAGTCATGTCTTCATGTGTCTCCCCCTTTATTGTTAATACACAGCAAGGCCAACTGAACATGGTGTCAGAAGTTAATGTAGCAGGTTGATTGGTCGCAGGTGGTTTCAATCACACTCCCTCTCTCTGGACCAATCAGGAAGTAACTGCATGCTATATATACCCGATCCTTCCTGTAACGGAACCGGGTTGAGTTTTGCTGCTGGCTCCGTGTAGCTGTACTATCGGCACTATTGGTGTATTGGTGCGAAGCTCCCTGACGGGGTTGTAAATTGCTTCGCTTGCGCTGGTATCTGCACTAGCCCCTCCCTTCCCTGCCACCTGCTGTTTTGTCTCATCTGACTTCTGTTTCAACCACTGTCAACGGGTTGTAGCTACACAAGCTCACGGCAGGCTTTGAACGTCTCTACGCGCCTCACAGCGCCAGGATCTGTGGCCCAAAGTGTCCGACAGGGCTGGATTTGAGTGATTGTGACACGGACGATAGCTTTGCCTTTTTTGGCTTGCCCGTGCTTGCTAATATGTGTATGGAGATTGGATGGAGATTATGGATTGGATGGAGATTATGTTTATGGGTTTATTTGTTAAATTATGATTTAAGTGATTTTTGGTTAATTTATATTTCTTTTGTTTAAGTTCTGATAAAAAGACTTTCATTTCTGTTGAAATTCTATTATCTGTTAATCTTGGTTATTTTTGTTGGCTCTAGGCCGCTAGGATTAAGTGATTTTTGGTTAATTTCTGTTTAAATTGTGAAAAAGACTTTCATTTTTGTTGAAACCTTTATGGTTTATTTGTTATTTTGGTTGTTAGGCTCTAGGCAGCCATTAAGACACCTTTGCTGCCTAGATTTGCCTGAGATTGAAGTTGTTTTTCTATTTATTTTTGGTTTATTCATGTTCATTAACTGAATGTTCTTCTCTCATACAGTGGGGGAAATAAGTATTTGACCCCTTGCTAATTTTGCAGGTTTGCCCACTTACAAAGAATGCAAAAATCTACAATTGTAATCATATGTACATTCTAACAGTGAAAGACAGAATCTCAAAGAAAATTCCAGAAAATCACATCATATGAATTTATTAAAATTGATAACCATCTGATGAGGAAAAACAAGTATTTGACCCCCTGGACAAACAGCAAGTATTCTGGCTCCTACAAGCCAGTTAGTCTTTCTTTAAGACACAGCCCCAATCCGAACCAATTATCTACATCAAATACACCTGCCTCACCTCGTTACCTGTATAAAAGACACCTGTCAACACCCAAACAACCAGCATCCAACATCACCACCATGGGCAAGACCAAAGAGCTTTCTACGGACATCAGGGACAAGATTGTTGATCTGCACAAGGCTGGGATGGGCTACAAGAGAATCGGAAAGCAACTTGGAGAGAAAAGATCAACTGTCGGTGCAGTTATCAGGAAATGGAAGAAGCACCACACCACCGCCAACCTCCCTCGGTCTGGGCCTCCACACAAGATCTTGCCTCGTGGGATGTCCCTGATCATGTGAACGGTAAGGAATCATCCCAAAACCACAAGGGGGGAACTGATGAATCAACTGAAGGCAGCTGGGACCACAGTTACAAAAGAAACGGTTGGTAACACAATACGCCGTCATGGATTGAAATCCTGCAGCGCACACAAGGTCCCCCTGCTCAAGAAGAAACATGTACGGGCCCGCATGAAGTTCGCCATTCACCACCTGGACGACTCAGAAGAGGCCTGGAAGAAGGTGATGTGGTCAGATGAGACCAAAATAGAACTTTTTGGCCTCAACTCGTGTTTGGAGGGCAAAGAACACCGAGTACAACCCAAAGAACACCATCCCCACCGTCAAGCATGGTGGTGGCAACATCATGCTTTGGGGGTGCTTTTCAGCCAAGGGGACGGGACAACTCCATCGTATTGAGGGGAGGATGGACGGGGCCATGTATCGTGGAATTCTGGACCGACATCTCCTTCCCTCAGTGAGACAGCTGAAGATGGGTCGAGGATGGGTGTTTCAGCACGACAACGACCCTAAGCACACCGCCAAAGCAACAAAAGAGTGGCTGAAGAAGAAGCACATCAAGGTTCTGGAGTGGCCTAGCCAGTCTCCAGACCTGAATCCGATTGAAAATCTTTGGAGGGAGCTTAAAATTCGAGTTGCCAGGCGACAACCTCGGAACCTGAATGATTTGGAGGCTGTCTGCAGGGAGGAGTGGGCCAACATCCCTGCCGAAACGTGCACAAACCTTGTCACCAACTATAAAAACCGTTTGACATCTGTGCTGGACAATAATGGCTTTTCTACAAAATATTAACATGCTGTTTGTCCAGGGGGTCAAATACTTGTTTTTCCTCATCAGATGGTTATCAATTTTAATAAATTCATATGATGTGATTTTCTGGAATTTTCTTTGGGATTCTGTCTTTCACTGTTAGAATGTACATATGATTAAAATTGTAGATTTTTGCATTCTTTGTAAGTGGGCAAACCTGCAAAATCAGCAAGGGGTCAAATACTTTGCCTTCTGGCTCAGCTCTCTTTTCGTCACAACGGTGCGATAAATTGAATGTAATACCGCACCCGATGCGCCGATTCTCCGACCAATCTCCCGCTCCATTGTCCCCTCACTCGCGAACAAAACCCCAAGGTACTTGAACTCCTTCACTTGGGGTAAGGACTCATTCCCTACCTGGAGTAGGCACTCCATCGGTTTCCTGCTGAGAACCATGGCCTCAGATTTAGAAGTGCTGATCCTCATCCCAACTGCTTCACACTCGGCTGCAAACCGATCTAGTGAGTGCTGAAAGTCACAAGCCGATGATGCCATCAGGACCACATCATCTGCAAAAAGCAGCGATGAGATCCCCAGCCCACCGAACTGCAACCCCTCCCCACCCCGACTACGCCTTGATATCCTGTCCATAAATGTTACAAACAGGATTGGTGACAAAGCGCAGCCCTGGCGGAGGCCAACCCTCACCTGAAACGAGTCCGATTTACTGCCGAGAACCCGGACACAGCTCTCGCTTTGGTTGTACAGAGATTGGATGGCCCTGAGAAGAGACCCCCTCACCCCATACTCCCGCAGCACCTCCCACAGTATCTCCCGGGGGACCCGGTCATACGCCTTTTCTAGATCCACAAAACACATGTAGACCGGTTGGGCGTACTCCCAGGCTCCCTCCAGGATCCTTAGTAATTGTATTATTAAAATCATTGTTTTTGACGGAACTACGTCTCTGGCTTCATGCATAAATCGAACCTGTGTGTTTTCTGTATTTTGGTGGTTTAACTATTTAACTAGTCAAATCCTATTCTCGGGGTGAAATTCCCCAGGTGGTGTTGCCGGTGTCTTCCTTGGGTCTGGGTGTTGAGCGGGCCAAAAAGGCACTCCACACCAAAAAGTCCCACTCGCCACATTAACACGGTTAATTACTATACAATATTAACGTGTAGAGGGCTACGTAGTGCATTAGTTTTAGAGCGGATTGTTTATGTGCCTATCAAATGACAGTGTGTCAGGCTAGTTGGAGGATTAGTGTTAGCATCTACGAGACGGCAGCAACATGGCTCTATTTCAAGTCACTCCTCCAGGGAAATTTACTTTCAAGGCGGATGAATGGACAAAGTGGATAAAACGATTTGAAAGGTTTCGCATCGCATCTGGATTAGACGCGCAGGATGACGGAAACCGGGTGAACACACTTATCTACTCAATGGGAGAAGAGGCAGAAGACATTTTAGTTTCCCTGCACTTAACCCCCGAAGAAGCGGGTAAATATGCAACAGTTAAAGCGAAACTGGATGCTCACTTTGTAGCCCGCAGGGACGTCATATTCGAGAGGGCTTAATTTAATCGACAACAAGAAGAGGGCGAGTCAGCAGACAGCTTTCACACGGCGCTGCACTGCCTCACGGAGCACGGCAGATACGGGGCTCTGCACGATGAAATGGTGAGAGATAGACTGGTTGTGGGCCTGAGAGATAAACGCCTTTCAGAACAATTACTGATGGATTCCGAACTGACATTGGAGAAAACCATCAACAAGGCCCGACAAAGTGATCAGGTAAAGAAGCAGCTTGAAATGCTTAAGTCAAACTTTAAAGAAGAAGCCTGCAAAACTCAGATAGTGTGCACACGCGTCAGCACATTGGCTCAAGTTCAAAACAAAACAAGCCACACCGACTTTTAAGACAATGACACAGGACAGACAAATGCAATGCTATAGATGCGGAGACACGCAAGGGCATCATCCACAGCAGTGTCCAGCGAGAGAGGCTGTGTGTAACCAATGCAGAAAAAAGGGACATTATGCTAGAGTCTGCAAAGCTAGAAAGAAAATGGAAGTGAATGTAGCTGCAGTGACTGAGTTGTCAGACAGCGATGAGGACGTTGCTTTCTTGGGCTCTATGTCAGAGGATACAGGGGCCAGTCAATGGATGACAGAAATAAAAGTGGACAATCACAAGACAGTGTTCAAAATTGACACTGGAGCAGACGTCACTGCGATCCCAGCAAAACTGTACACACAGGGCCAGTTCAACAAGCTGTTGAGAACAACAAAGATTCTTTATGGGCCAGGAGGAACACCTTTGAAGGTGAAAGGGAAATTTGCAGCCACTCTCAGTAAGGACAATAAAAGCACAAAAGAGGAAGTTTACGTTGTGGTTAGGCTACGTACGCCACTCCTCGGTGGACTAGCTGCCATGACACTCCGGCTGGTCGCCAGACTGGATGACCTCAGCCTGGATACCAAAGAGACTGTAAAAAGGCAATTCCCAATGCTTTTCTCAGGACTAGGGAAAATGGAGGGGGAGTACACCATGTCCTGAAGCCAGGGGCAAAGGGCAAATCCTTTTTCCCTCTCCACACCCCGACATATCACCCCGTCTCTCCCACTCATGCCACGAGTAAAAGAAGAGTTGAGTCGTATGGAACAGCAGGGAGTTGTTTCAAAGGTGGAGAAGCCCACCGCATGGTGTGCACCCATGGTGGTGGGGCCCAAGCGCAACGGCAGAGTCAGAATCTGCACAGACCTCACTGAGCTGAACAAGTCAGTGATGAGGGAGAAGCATTCTCTGCCTTCAGTTGAACACACATTAGGACAGCTCGCTGCAGACAAATCTCTTTCTAAACTTGACGCCAGCGCTGGATTCTGGAAGATGCCGTTATCCAAAGAGTCTTCTCTTCTCAGGATAAAGTTCCTGGGACAGGTCATCAAGGCTTCAGGCGTCAGTGCAGACCCTGACAAGGTGAGCACCATGAAGGCCATGACAGAGCCCACTAACGTCAGTGAGGTGCGACGCTTCCTAGGAATGACAAACCACCTGGGAAAATTTCTGCCTCATCTGGCTGAAAAAACACGTCCACTCAGAGAACTGTTGAGGAAATCCAATATGTGGGCCTAGGGTCCACAACAGTAGCACGCATTTGAGAAGATTAAGGAAGAGCTAACTACATCGCCAGGTCTTGCTCTGTATGACCCCAATGCAGAAACACTCGTCTCAGCTGATTCATCTTTTTATGGCATGGGGGCCGTCCTTCTGCAGCGACAAGACGAGACAAACTGGAAGGCGGTGGCATATGCTTCCAGAGCCCTTAGCAGCACCGAACAGCGGTACGCTCAAATTGAAAAGGAAGCTCTAGCTACAACATGGGCCTGTGAAAGGTTTGCCGAGTTCCTCGTTGGGAAGACTTTCAACATAGAGACACACAGATCACAAGCCTTTAGTTCCTCTGCTAAGGTCAAAGCGCCTAGATGAACTGCCGCCACGCATACAGCGCCTACGCATGCAACTCATGAGGTTCTCTTACAATATCTCACACGTGCCAGGCAAGGACATCGCAACTGCAGATGTGCTCTCCAGAGCACCGGTCACTGACACAGCAGGAAGCTTACAGGAGGAAGAGGTGAATTTGTATGTGGACACTGTTATAGCAAGCTTGCCAGCTACAGAAAAAAGACTTAAAGAAATACAGACACATCAGGACAATGACACTACTACACAAACTGAAGACATACTGCAAGGAGGGCTGGCCGGATAAATTCACCAAACAAAGAGCATTTTGGCCCTATCTGCCATTCTCAGGCAAGCCAACCATTCACGAGGGTTTGCTATTTTATGGCTGTAGGATAGTAATCCCTGCATCACTTAGAGCAGACATGCTGAATAAATTGCACAAGGGCCATCTGGGAATGAATAAATGCAGAGAGAGGGCCAAACAATCTGTATGGTGGCCGGGCCTTAGTAAAGACTTGACACAACTAATAGAGAACTGTGATGTGTGCAGTCGCATAAGAACCAACTTCAAAGAAGCGCTGCAACCCACTGAGTTCCCAGCAAGGGAAGTCGGTGCAGACCTGTTTCAGACAGAAAACAACAAGCATTACCTGGTCATGGTAGACTACTTCTCAAGATTCTTCGAAGTGGCCAAACTCACTCACACAACATCTGAAGCTGTGATAGAGCACTGCAAATCCATCTTTGCACGTCATCCGAGCACTTCAGAAAGTTTGCACAAGAGTGGAGTTTCAGTCATGTGACGTCCAGTCCTCACTTCCCACAGAGCAACGGGGAGGCAGAGCGGGCCGTAAGGACAATCAAAGGTCTCCTGAAGAAATCAAGTGATCCTTACCTTGCCCTGATCGCTGCTCCTCTGGCGAATGGACACAGTCCAGCCGAGCTTCTCGTGGGCAGAAAAATCAGAAAACCAGTTCCTGTAATTCCATCCCAGCTCAATCCCAGATGGACAGATATGGAAAATCTAAAAAGAAATAAATGACTGTCGACACAGAGCCCGCAACATGCCGCTCCTGCAACAAGGTGACCATGTGTGGGTCAAGGATATGCTTGAGAGGGGGACAGTGGTGTCTAATGCAGGTACGCCAAGGTCCTACATCATTGACACACCAAGGGGGACCAAGATAATACTGTTTTACCGAGGATACGACCTACACGATCTGTTCCATGCTAGCCTATGGCTAGCCTCCACCGGGAAGCTAACGTTAGTTTAGCTAACAGCTAATTCGGCTAACCGCTAGCTGACATCTAGATTCAGTCTAAAATAACGTTAAGTCAAACTTAATGGGAGAAGCAGGCTACAGCTAAATTAAGACTTTACAGTAATAACAATAAAGACAAATATTGTGTGATTGTATTTTAAATGAGCACAAGTAAAGTAGAACTGAAGTAACAGCTGTTATATAGGTTAACGTTTATTTTCAAGTTTTATTTTGAGGGTCTCAGCTAGCGGTTAGCCCAATTAGCTGTTAGCTAAACTAACGTTAGCTTGGCTGTTGACCGGAAGCGTGGAACAGATCGTGCAGTGTCGTAAATCCTCGTACAACAGCACATGCGTGAACATTTTGAATGAATTGTGCAGGCAGAACGACATGAGTAAGTAAGTAAAGTTTATTTGTATAGCACCTTTCACAGATAAAAATCACAAAGTGCTTCACAATAAAATGCAATACAACACAATAAGTCACAATACAAGCAAATTGAAATACAAATAGAAAACAAACAACCAGAAAAAAACCCTCGACTGAGTAAAAGCTTGAACAGCAGAGTCCTTCAACTGCTTTTTAAAAGATTCGACAGAATCCACACAAGGTAGCGAGAGAGGCAAGTCATTCCACAGCCTAGGAGCCACTGCTTGTGTGACAGGATGAGGTTTTTCCCCTCCCTCTTTCCTGCACACGGGAGCGCGGATCAGCATACCTGGGGCTCATTCCGCTTGATTGGGAGAGGGGGGGGGGCATTATTTAAGCCTGTGTGTGGACTTGTTCTGTTTCTCTGTCTTCTCCTGCTGGGTGTGTGGAGACGTGTCCGGGTTGGCGTGCTGTACGTTTTTGCCGCTGCCCTAGGTCGTCAGTTTGCTGTGGTGTGAGCCGACCCTGTCTTGGTTGTGGATGTCCCCGTGTGGGTAGACGTATGCCTGGGCTGCTGGCGTTGGGTGTCTCGTGTGGGCCGCTGTGTGTGGGTGCCTCCGCCGGGGTCTGAGGGCGGCCTGTCCTGTAAATCGCTGGACCGGGCTGCAGCCTCATACATGCTGCTGTGGGGCTATCGTGGTGCCACAACTAATTCAAGGGCCAGTACTCCCCGGCACGTTCTTCAACCCACTGATGCTGTTCTGGATTCCGGTAAAACTGGTCTGGATACTAGTACAAAAGTGGTCTGGATACTAGTACAAAAGTGGTCTGGATACTAGTACAAAGGTGGTCTGGATACTAGTGCAAAGGTGGTCTGGATACTAGTGTAAAGGTGGTCTGGATAGTGGTACAAAGGTGGTCTGGATACTAGTGCAAAGGTGGTCTGGATAGTGGTACAAAGGTGGTCTGGATACTAGTGTAAAGGTGGTCTGGATAGTGGTACAAAGGTGGTCTGGATACTAGTGTAAAGGTGGTCTGGATAGTGGTACAAAGGGCGGTCTGGATAATAGTGCAAAGGTGGTCTGGATAGTGGTACAAAGGTGGTCTGGATAGTGGTACAAAATTGGCTCTGTACAGATTGTATTAACTGGGTTTTTTTGTTCTTTTTATTTTGGTTGATTTGCTGTTTTCTTATTATGCATGCTCGATTGTTGATTTGAATTGTGTTTTGTTTCTTGTTTATTACTTTTTCTAATATCCATTACTTATTAATTTTTAACAGAAAAGATTGCTATTTTAACATATCTAATTAAATAAAATTCTATATTTTAATAATTGTCTCTGACCCCTGATTTTGATAAACGGATTTGTGTGCTTTAAAGGTCTTGGGCCTATCCCAAGTGGCGTTGTTGGACATTTTTAGTTTCTCGAGTGTCATAGGCCACTCGCATTGCCACACTTGGAATGACCGATACTCTCTCTTTTAAAATGAGTGCGGGGAACCACTAATAGCATCTGACCTAATGATCTCCGACTATGGATGGGGGTATGTAGCTGTATCAAATCAGAGATTTAGGAAGGAACTTTATTTGTCTCCCCGTTTATTGTTAATACACAGCAAGGCCAACGGAACAGAAAGGACACCTCTGGCCGTTCCGTCCGGTCGTTGGTCCAGTCACATATAATGTACGGACAATCCGACCCAGTACGGCTCAGTTTATTTTGATGTATCTTACTCTATCAAGCAGCAAAAGTGATTTTGAGTAGTCCATACTGGGTTAACACTATGTTATCTGTTCAGGAGGAAAGGATTGTTTTCCCCCACAGCGACTCCGCCACAGGCCACCTCCCCAGTTATGATGAGTCACCGACCAAGTGTATATGATCCCTGAGTTTTAGTACAGAGACAAGGGGCCTCATTTATAAAACCTGTTACGCAACAAAAAGTTGCGTGAAGCAGGGTGAAATTTGTCGTCGCAACATTCCTCGCAATAGTGGGGATTTATAAAGAATTTCCATGCGTAAAAATGTTCCCAGTTTTCCGCAAACTTTTGACCACACGTGTGATCGTGCGTAATGCTCCCGAGGTTTTGTAGACTGCGTTTTAGTGAACTCCGATGGTATGCCCGTTTTCCGAACCTAACCCAGTTTTTGTTTTCCTGAACCCAACAATCCCGTTCTTGCTAAACCGACCCAGAGCCGATCGCAGCGCCCAGCGAGGGGCTGCCAGCAACGGGTAGAGGCAGGGGATCCTCCCACACCATGCAGCGCTGCTCTCCCCTGCCTCTCCCCGGGAAATGCGTTGTTTGTTTGATGTGTATGTGTGTGTGTGTGTGTGTGTGTGTGTGTGTGTGTCTGTGCGTCTTTATGTGGTCGTGTCTGATTGTAGGTGTCTGTGTGTGAATATTGTCTTTCTGCACCTGCTATTCCCACACTAAGTTACCCAATTGTCACATTTCAAGCACTTTCACCTGTTTTGCACCAATAATGATCCAAAATCTTGTTTCTATTTTTTACCTTTTTAATAATTGAATTTCCTTCCTCACAAAAAACGAAAATGATTATATGATCATAAATGTGATCTCACAGGGGTAAATGGCAAATATGAACAATAAATTATGTATATCATTGGTAATTGAGCTAAATCTGTTAAGTATTAAGGCTGTGTAACAACAATATGAACACTACACAAGGGTTACGGCTTCCAAACAGGATTTTGTTTCGATATTCTACCTCTGTTAGGAGCACATCGATCTCACAATCACTGAAATGTGTTTTTTCCCCATTTTTCCGTTTCGTGATTGGTGATCAAAGGCTCCTTTTGATGCTGGAATATTCATTGATTGATTAACATGGACCTTATTAGGACAAATATGGGACGACCTTGGGAGGAGTGTGAGGCTCGTGCATGACCGCATAAGGTAACGCACGTCCATATTTATAACAAGAAGAGTGCGTACCGGTGTGCGCCGCAAGGTGTTATAAATCAGAATATTGTTTTTGCGTACGAAAATTCTGACTTTTTTGCGCACGAAATCTTTCAGAATAGAATCTACGCACAGTTTTATAAATGAGGCCCCAGAAGAACGTTTTTGTGAGAAAATCATCCTAACTCAAGGTTAGTACACGATAGCAACCGAGCAAACTCCATCCACTCATGAAGACAGGTTCAAAGCTCCAGAATAAAGCATGGAGTTAAACGGTTTAACTTTCACATGGGCTTGCTACTTTATTTATAGTAATAATAGACCTCAACAGTGTTGTTCCTTTTAGCTTCAGTGCCCTTGACTCCTGGGACAAATGACAAAACAGCACATTCTTAGAATCAACTCACTTGTGCTTTTTTGCCAGTTTAGGAATCTGGTTTTCGATTTGGAAACTTCAACTTGTACTTGCTTTACATAATTGTACTTTCTTTTGTATCCATACATAACCCTAATTTATTTATCAAATTGTATTCTTCAATTCAGAACGTTTTAAAGTTTTGTTGGGTTTTTAATCGTTCTTATGATGGTGTATTGTTGTCTTGTTGTCCTTGTAATTCATCGATGTCATAGCAAATGAAGGCCGGCCCTCAATGATCTTTCGAGTCAAAATAAAGGATAAATGAATGAAAGAAATGGTTCCGGAAGTAAAAACCCCATTGATTTTCTCCATAAGGATTGGGATTATCATCCATAAAGTCTAAACCATCCGAGGTAGACTGACCACAAGCTCCGAATGTGAAACTAAAGTTTCTGCTCCTGTAGGAGACAGAAGACCGTCGGAAATCTACCTGGTTTTAATAAAATCATGTTTTGTTCACCATGTCATGGAGAAGTATTACACTGCCAACATTCCCAAGCAACGTCTCCGATGGGTGGAGCTCGCTGTTACCATGGAAATGTTGAGTCTCTGGTCGTTTCTGTACAGTACCTTTGCCTTTTTCAGTGTTGAAATTGTTCTTTTGCACATAATCAAATGTCTTATGGTCACCATTCATCTCATAGCTGGTTGGCTTGCTTCCAGGCTTAAAACTACTTATATAAGCATTTAATGAAATGTCAAAGGATATACTGAATGGGGAAAATCACTTCCAGAACCAGAGCTGTTCAAAAAGTGGGCGCTCACTGTTGATCACCTGTGTTCCCACAGGAGGAGCCGGAGGAAGTAGCTTGGGTAAAGAGGGTTGGGCTTTGTTTGCTTCGCCTGCTGCATAACCCAGACCTGGAGAAGTGGCTGAAAATGGAGAAATGAATGGAAAAAAAATTTAAATGAAAAGAACTACCCATCAATTTCTTTTTAAAGGCCCTGAACACCCACACCGGTGTTTTCAGTTCTTCAGGCTGATTAGACTCTGCTCAGGTTGAAGGTGTGCCACAGCTTAGACAGGTCACAAATTCATTCTACCAATAAGAATGATAAAGCTGTCATTTGTCCCACCCTAACCGGTGCAACAGCACTAACAGGGGACTCAGGAAGATGTCATTCAATCAGTCTAACCACATCCACACAGTCCTACGAAAAGCGCTGCATCACGTTGCTTAAATTGCATCCCCAACTCCTCCACTTGCCTCCCTTCCTCGCGTCTTAGTCCCTCCCACCGAGGGGGCCCGGGAGAGACGTGAGGAAATCATCGGAGGAGAGAGGCAACAAGCAAATGTGTTTTAGAGAGATGAGACGTCCTTTCCTCTGAAGCGTCACATGAATCAGTCAGCTGTTTGGGTGGAGTTAGTAACTCCTTCAGCTGCACGGCTTCTGGGAAGGCTGCTCACTGGATCCTCCGCTATAGCTCCTCAGTGATCCCTCCTCGCTCCTCGGGGCAGGAATAAGAGCTTTGAGACGGCCCTCACGAGGAGGGACAGAACAACTTCTGGTTCAGCCGAGGACCGAGGAGATATCAGATGAGGGACATGAGAAGCAGCTTTGGTCTAATCTTCCACATTAATGGAAGACACCTGTGTGGGTGTTCAGGGTATTTAAAAGATCCCCAACGTATTGAGGATAGTACAGATATCAATAATAAAACACAGAATCAAAGAAATGATCGACACCAAAACGAAGCGTCTATATATAAGAGAGATCCAAATGGTCAGTCTGAATGGGTGCCTTTTACCAGTGGATTGGTCTAGAACCAGCGTTAAACATACAATATGTAACTTTCTGCCGCTAGGGGTCTCTCAACCAAAACAATGGGCGGTAAAACTGGACTTTTGATGACGTTGGGAAGTTGCGTGGAATTATGGGAGTTTTTAGTGTTAAACACCTTCTCTGCCAGTTAGAATGCATCAGTTCACGGACGAGTTTACCCATTCAAGTTTATTCACGTTACGTTTAGTAACGTTTATTCATGTTATTGTAATAAAATAGCTGCAGTTTCCCCAACATAATTACGTTTTTCTTGATTAGATTTTTATTTGTAGCTGACCAGTTAGTTAATGAGCCAGCCAGCTAACAGTAGCCAGCAGCTAAAACACAAAATATTTCACATATCAATGTCACCTTTTGGATGGTTTCAACACCGGGGCGGACGGGGTTTGTTGTAATGCTAGCTAGCTACTAAACGAGGCTTAGAGACGGGTGTGGGTGGGAATTGTCGGGGAAATCTCCGCGACAGCGAGCCAGGACGTTTGATGCCTGTTGTGCAGCAGCAGAACATCTCCCAGCTGCCCGGAATGATCTCCCCTTCACTTTTCAGTAATCTTAACTTTTCATTTTGGTGCTTAACCCACCTTTTGTCGGGTTAATTTAGCTAACCGTAGAGACAGCTAAACGCGAAGGGGGTAGAAAT
Organism: Perca flavescens; assembly: GCF_004354835.1. Lineage (NCBI taxonomy): Eukaryota > Metazoa > Chordata > Actinopteri > Perciformes > Percidae > Perca > Perca flavescens. The sequence continues at coordinate 35,079,611 of NC_041344.1, forward strand.
ACGGCAGGGAGGAGATTTTCGGCACATACACCGGTAGCGCTACGGAGATGTAGCTAGCTACCGCTATGGATGGCCGCTGTTGTGACTCGGTGCTGGGTCTGATATAGTCTGTTTCCCGACGTTTAATTAAACTGCCGTTAGCGTCGTAAGCACCGGGCACTGGAGATAAGTTCTGGCTGGGGGGGTTGCTGTAATGAAAGTAGCTGGCTGATAGCTGGCTGGGGGCTAACGGTAACTAGCTAGCTATATGTCCCGGGGCTGTTGTCAGCTGTCATCCCGACTGAGTCTCTCTGCACCGGGGGAGTGAGGCAGACAGACCGGGGTGTGCTACTTTGGCTAAATTATCATTAGATTAATCGTCTATCTATACAGCTAACGTTAACGTTACTAGTGAAGTTATTCGTGGGTTAGCTCAGTCCTGTTAGCTGTGATCGAAACAGTCATAGTAAAAATAACTATTAGCATGTTGAACGATGTTGTAACCTCATAAGGATTAGCATCAACGTTAGCACATTGTAGTAACGTTAAGCTATTATCGATATTGAACTTACAAAATAGATAAGGTCTCTGTTGTATTACTGTGATAAAAAGTGGGATGTAATTAATCACAAAATTATGCTGTATGGCAAAAAAAAGCAGTATTACGGTTACAAGTATTTTTTTTTCTGTGACATGTGTATGATTTACAATTACTCCTGAACGTATCATCTTGGTGACAGTGTTCTGACGGAAGTTAGAGTAACTGGAGGATGAAAGTTTATAGGACGCCACTGACGGGCGACTAAAGGAAAAGTGCCGTGTCTGAAAATAAAATAAAAGATTTCTCTGGGTTTGACATTTGGTGGAAACATTTGGGATAGTGTATGAACACAACTCATAAAAATATATAACATAGGTATGGTCGTTTTTAGACATTTTAAAGCAGAAATGTTACATATTGTACCTGTAATGTTTGCTCTGCCCTCGACACATGCGGAACGTCCTGTCACTCTGTATCCAAGCAACCTCTGCATGAGCAGGGGTCAGTCCCCCCCACATACTCGAACTGCAGCTCGATGCTAATCAACACACACATCAGCTAAAAAAAAACTGGATTTTATTTGTTTCTCTTTAAAACTCTCAAACATTACAAACACTTTTGACTTATTACTTATTTCTTTTGTTTCTTTAAAATGTTCTATCATATGAGGGTGTTTCAATTTTTACAGGACCAACAGTCAAGGAAATGCTAACATACTCATTACACACAGCCTGCTTAAATGATGGAGTGTTTTCTAAGGCTATCATATGCATGCCCAGTTTGTCTTTGTCTGAACAGTGGAGCAGAGTATTCAGAAGCAGACTGAGCGCAACTTCCTTGTAGTCACGGAGTCATTTGACCCGTCAGAGTCAATTTGCTCAGGTTTCCCGTCTGTGCCATACAAGTAACTCACATAGTACTTTGACCTTTTCCTGCAAGGAGCTCATCCTTGTTGAATGGGTTTTTCCTTTCCGTCAGCAGAGAGAACTCAGAGCAGTGGACCATGGGAACATTAGCTGCTGACAGGGAGGATGTTGATTGGTTAAAATGAGAGCTGCGTAGTTTTACGGGTCATTTAAAGTAACGGAAACAAAACTGCCTCGCCTCCGTTTTTCCAAATTCACAGGGCCAACAAGAAGCCAAATAAAGAAATGGTTTAACTTTAATTTGATGAAATTTGCTTATTTTCTTTCTTCTTTTTTTTCTTCAAAAATGGGATAAAAGGATCGATACCAATACCATGTCTGTGTTAGTACAGGGCTGGAGTCAGGGCATGCTAAGCTTACCATAAAGACTGGAAGCACAGGGAAACACAGAGATTCTGAATGGAAATCGTATATTAACTTAACTGACTCACTTTCCTACACACAGTTGCCAAATAGCATCAATGTTTGATCCAGACATATTTTTTTACACAAACAGCAGCTCTATATTAGGTTTATGATCTTTAGGACGTCCTGGGAACAGCCAACTGTTCCTCCAGGTGTGTGATCCCCCGTGTGGCTGCTAGTCATCCTCTCGCAGTAAGGAGAGGTAGATGTTGGACTGGAGGAAGCGTGGATAACAGTCCGTGTCCAGCAGCGAGTAGATGCGTTTCTGAGCGTGGTCCAGAGAGGTGTGAGAGGGAGCCTGCAGCAGCTGGAGGCTCAGGTCCCGCGTCTTGCTGTCCAGGTTCACCTACAACAAGATCGCACAGTAAGTCGGCGCTGCACTCATTATTCACAGCTCAATTCTAGTGTAGTCTCACATTGCCAGATGGTCTGGCTAGTCCACACAGAATTCGTGGATGGGAGAAAAACATGCTCTGGTTTATTGACATTTCTTTAAACCAATCACAATCGTCTTGGGCAATTGTGCCGGATGCGCCGGACGGAGCCACGGTGCTCTGCTAAATAGCTTCAGGAAGGAAATTGTGCACATAGGGAGGCGAGCTCAGGAATTAAAATCCCTTAAGGCTCACGGTAGGACATTGGCGTAACGAGCCAACACCGGGCCCCTATGCAGGATTATCTAGGCGGGCCCCCCTACTACAGCACGTGATGACGGCGCAATGTCCACGAGTAGGCTACCATGAATAGGACAGGATAGGATCATAGAGACACAGCATATAAGAGATGACATGACTGACAAAATCAGGAATAGCCTACGCACACTACAACAACAACAACAAAAAACACTGGTTTGAATGTGGACCATAACACATGAAAAAACACACAAGGGCAGTTCCTCCAGGATTTCGCGGCCTTTTTTTGAGATTGTTGCGGCCCAAAATGCCGGATTTCACGGGAGCTTTTGTAAAAAATTGCAAATGTTTGTTGCAATGAAGTTGCAGAAGACTGTGACATTTTTTTGTGTATGTAATAAAAAGGAAACTTGTTTTGGGGAGAATAATAATTATTACTATTAATTAATTACTCTGGGCTGAGATTTTCAAGGAACCTTACCAAAAAGGCTCAGGATGATGCAAATGTTGGTATAATATGAAAATGGCTGGTGGATTTAAGACAAAAAAATTATAATTGATTGATTGATTGATTATGATTTATTAATTAATCAAATATGAACATATACAGTGCCTTGCGAAAGTATTCGGCCCCCTTGAACTTTTTGACCTTTGTCACATTTCAGGCTTCAAACATAAAGATATAAAACTGTAATTTTCTGTGAAGAATCAACAACAAGTGGGACACAATCATGAAGTGGAACGACATTTATTGGATATTTCAAACCTTTTTAACAAATAAAAAACTGAAAAATTGGGCATGCAAAATGATTCAGCCCCCTTAAGTTAATACTTTGTAGCGCCACCTTTTGCTGCGATTACAGCTGTAAGTCGCTCGGGGTATGTCTCTATCAGTTTTGCACATCGAGAGACTGAAATGTTTGCCCATTCCTTCTTGCAAAACAGCTGGAGCTCAGTGAGGTTGGATGGAGAGCGTTTGTGAACAGCAGTTTTCAGTTCTTTCCACAGATTCTTGATTGGATTCAGGTCTGGACTTTGACTTGGCCATTCTAAAACCTGGATATGTTTATTTGTGAACCATTCCATTGTAGATGTTGCTTTATGTTTTGGATCATTGTCTTAATCTCCGTCCCAGTCTCAGGTCTTTTGCAGACTCCATCAGGTTTTCTTCCAGAATGGTCCTGTATTTGGCTCCATCCATCTTCCCATCAATTTTAACCATCTTCCCTGTCCCTGCTGAAGAAAAGCAGGCCCAAACCATGATGCTGCCACCACCATGTTTGACAGTGGGGATGGTGTGTTCAGGGTAATGAGCTGTGTTGCTTTTACGCCAAACATGACGTTTTATATTGTTGCCAAAAAGTTCGATTTTGGTTTCATCTGACCAGAGCACCTTCTTCCACATGTTTGGTGTGTCTCCCAGGTGGCTTGTGGCAAACTTTAAACAACACTTTTTATGGATATCTTTAAGAAATGGCTTTCTTCTTGCCACTCTTCCATGAAGGCCAGATTTGTCCAGTATACGACTGATTGATGTCCTATGGACAGAGTCTCCCACCTCAGCTGTAGATCTCTGCAGGTCATCCAGAGTGATCATGGGCCTCTTGGCTGCATCTCTGATCAGTCTTCTCCTTGTATGAGCTGAAAGTTAAGAGGGACGGCCGGGTCTTCGTAGATTTCCATTTCAATATTATCGCTTGCACAGTGCTCCTTGGGATGTTTAAAGCTTGGGAAATCTTTTTGTATCCAAATCCAGCTTTAAACTTCTCCCCAACAGTATCTGGGACCTGCCTGGTGTGTTCCTTGTTCTTCATGATGCTCTCTGCGCTTTAAACAGACCTCTGAGACTATCACAGAGCAGGAGACTTGATTACACACAGGTGGATTCTATTTATCATCATTAGTCATTTAGGTCAACGTTGGATCATTCAGAGATCATCACTGAACTTCTGGAGAGAGTTTGCTGCACTGAAAGTAAAGGGGCTGAATAATTTTGCACGCCCAATTTTTCAGTTTTTTATTTGTTAAAAAGGTTTGAAATATCCAATACATTTCGTTCCACTTCATGATTGTGTCCCACTTGTTGTTGATTCTTCACAAACAGCTGCCTGGCGTGAGCGTGTCAGCTGCCTGGCGTGAGCGTGTCAGCCGCCTGTGAGCACCCACGGAGGAAAATATAAATCGGCGCCTATGACACCATTTACAACAACCTGACCACCTCTCCTGCTCCTTCAACCACCACACCTGCCTCCCCCCTCCACAGTCACTCTCTCAATTCTCTCTGCTGTCCCCTGCATAGACAGTATACAGTGGGGGAAATAAGTATTTGACCCCTTGCTGATTTTGCAGGTTTGCCCACTTACAAAGAATGCAAAAATCTACAATTGTAATCATATGTACATTCTAACAGTGAAAGACAGAATCCCAAAGAAAATTCCAGAAAATCACATCATATGAATTTATTAAAATTGATAACCATCTGATGAGGAAAAACAAGTATTTGACCCCCTGGACAACAGCAAGTATTCTGGCTCCTACAAGCCAGTTAGTCTTTCTTTAAGACACAGCCCCAATCCGAACCAATTATCTACATCAAATACACCTGCCTCACCTCGTTACCTGTATAAAAGACACCTGTCAACACCCAAACAACCAGCATCCAACATCACCACCATGGGCAAGACCAAAGAGCTTTTCTACGGACATCAGGGACAAGATTGTTGATCTGCACAAGGCTGGGATGGGCTACAAGAGAATCGGAAAGCAACTTGAGAGAAAAGATCAACTGTCGGTGCAGTTATCAGGAAATGGAAGAAGCACCACACCACCGCCAACCTCCCTCGGTCTGGGCCTCCACACAAGATCTTGCCTCGTGGGGTGTCCCTGATCATGCGAACGGTGAGGAATCATCCCAAAACCACAAGGGGGAACTGATGAATCAACTGAAGGCAGCTGGGACCACAGTTACAAAAAAACGGTTGGTAACACACTACGCCCGTCATGGAATGAAATCCTGCAGCGCACGCAAGTCCCCCTGCTCAAGAAGAAACATGTACAGGCCCGCATGAAGTTCGCCATTCACCACCTGGACGACTCAGAAGAGGCCTGGAAGAAGGTGATGTGGTCAGATGAGACCAAAATAGAACTTTTGGCCTCAACTCAACTCGTCGTGTTTGGAGGGCAAAGAACACCGAGTACAACCCAAAGAACACCATCCCCACCGTCAAGCATGGTGGTGGCAACATCATGCTTTGGGGGTGCTTTTCAGCCAAGGGGACGGGACAACTCCATCGTATTGAGGGGAGGATGGACGGGGCCATGTATCGTGGAATTCTGGACCGACATCTCCTTCCCTCAGTGAGAGAGCTGAAGATGGGTCGAGGATGGGTGTTTCAGCACGACAACGACCCTAAGCACACCGCCAAAGCAACAAAAGAGTGGCTGAAGAAGAAGCACATCAAGGTTCTGGAGTGGCCTAGCCAGTCTCCAGACCTGAATCCGATTGAAAATCTTTGGAGGGAGCTTAAAATTCGAGTTGCCAGGCGACAACCTCGGAACCTGAATGATTTGGAGGCTGTTTGCAGGGAGGAGTGGCCAACATCCCTGCCGAAATGTGCACAAACCTTGTCACCAACTATAAAAACCGTTTGACATCTGTGCTGGCCAATAATGGCTTTTCTACAAAATATTAACATGCTGTTTGTCCAGGGGGTCAAATACTTGTTTTTCCTCATCAGATGGTTATCAATTTTAATAAATTCATATGATGTGATTTTCTGGAATTTTCTTTGGGATTCTGTCTTTCACTGTTAGAATGTACATATGATTACAATTGTAGATTTTTGCATTCTTTGTAAGTGGGCAAACCTGCAAAATCAGCAAGGGGTCAAATACTTATTTCCCCCCTCTGTATAATGGACCAACAGACCCTGTGTCTCTAGACGGAGACCAGTGAAGGCTATTAGAATCACTTTTCCGGTGATGGCCAGCTTTACTGAGCAGCCTCCAACTGAGAGAGACAACATAAATGTGACGTGAGCAACGTGTCTGAAAGTGTGAAGTCTTCTGGTAGCTGTGACAAGAGAAATCTCAATCATTCCCAATCTTACAGCGACAGAGAGTGTAGGTATATGTAAGGAGATAACATGGGCACAGGCTAATTACTGCTAACTAAAATGCTAGTTAACATTAGTAATTAAACCTATACAGCTCATGTAAGTCGAAACTGCCTGCAAGTTTCTCCTGTACTATACGGTAATTCCTCTACTATGTGACACAATCGTTTTTTACAAAAATGTCTGCTACATAACGTGAGCTACAAGGTAATGGAGCCTTTTATACATTGTCGTGTTGGACAATGGACAAATAGAGTCTTTAAACGCTTCAGATGTTAAGTTATTCACGGTCAAGTGACGTCAATATGAATGCTAGTCAGTGGAATGCTAACGGGAGATGATACTGTTGTAGCATCAAAATGGCGCCATAGGAGGTTCGAGTTCTGAAGCGAAGCTTACCCCCTTGGTCAGGGGGGTTAAGAAGTTTGTTTATAGTAGAGAAATGTTAAAGGTAGTCTGTGTATGCATGGAGATGAACTGTTAACCACTACATTTGCAACTGCGACGTACCGCAGACGTCGCGGCTCACACCTCTCAATATTTACTGATGTTTGCCTCCCCACCGCCAGGCTTCGAGTTCCACTTTCGCACGCTCCCCGGAGCGACTGGCATCGGTGGCTTGGGCCCCGTCATAACTGCTTGCAGTTCAAATTATTATTATTATTATTATTATTATTATTATTATTTTAGTTCCGGGAAATCTGGTCACACTAATTTTGCTTTAACTGCTTTTGTGTAACCTGGTGATAAAGATGGCCACAGAGAGATAAAGAGTGCCATCATAGGATAGACAGATAGGACAATAGCATTGTACACACGGATTTAGTTTTTCATTTAGTTTTGTTGGATTTCTGGGGGATATTCCTTTTTCGGTTAGCTATGGTGGCAAACTGTGGGAATTAACGGTTTCTTTCATGTATGTTAACCAAAATAAAATATTTCCTCATCATCATCAACTTGATTGGAGTAGAGCTATAAAAGGTTAATGGATTAGTTGTCCACTATTAAATTAATCTCAAACTATTTTGATAATCGATTAAATCGGTTTGAGTAAAAAAAAAAAAAAAAAAAAAGTGCAACTACAATGTCTAACTTGTGTGATGTCAGCTTGATAAATGTGAATATGTTCTAGTTTCTTCTCTCCTCTGGGACAGGAAACTGAAGATCTTTGAGTTGTGGACAAAACAAGACATTTGAGGACGTCATCTTGGACTTTTTGGGAAACTCTGATCCACTTTTTTTTCTCCCCATTTTGTGTCATTTTAGAAGCCAAACAACTGATCCATTCATCCAGAAGATTAGGAAAGATGGCTCCTTAAAGATTTTGTTTTTGCTACTGAAGCAACTTGAACCACCCACACAAGCTTCCGAAAATACTCGAGGCATCCAAACACACAGCGCTTTGTTTGGAGGGGGATGGATACTTTGAGTAACAACACAGCTGAAAGTGCATTGAAGGGGAAAAAAAAAGGTGTAGACATGCGACAGGCGTTATTATGGAACCCACGCAACTTTGAGGCAAGGCCCGCCCTTCAATAGCATTCACACGCTGCTATTGGCCATGCTTACGTAAGATAATGTAACCCCCTGACCAGTCGGCTATCCTAACCTTAACCACTCAAGATCAATACCTAACCCCAACCAATCGGGCCGCTTCATAGGGTGGGACTTGCCTAGAAGTTACGTGGGATCCACGATAATGCTTGTGGAAAAACTTAGAAAGAAATATATGAAGGTAAATATGGTGCAAAACGTGAGAGCTTGTAGAATACAATGTGAGAACTTGCAGAACAAAAAATCTGAACTTGTATGTTAAAATTTGCACTTGTAAAACTAAAATGTGCACTTGTAAAAAATATTCACACATGTGATCTGAATTTGAAGTCACAAAAAGAAAAAAAACACGAGAGCTTGTAAAAAAAATCTGAACTTGCAAATTGAAATTTGCACTTGTAGAAAAAATATTCACAAATGTGTAAAGTGATATTTGCATGAACACAATGACAGCTGTACACTTGTAATGCAACATTTACTCGTGTACTTTTTTTTTTTTTTACTCAGGTTCATTTTCCATCACAACCACAATTCAGTGATTACAACCTCTCGAATCTGTCCCTGTATGCGCTCTCTCGCATCACAAAGTGGCCAATCTGCGCCTCGACTTTTGCAACACTTGTTGCGATACATTTGGTGCAAAACTAATCCGTAGCTGTGGACTAAGGCTGTGGAGCTCTGAGCCAACAGGACGGGGAAAGCAGGGTTTCTATCGCCAGATGAGGGACAACTCTGTCCGGCTTATTTAGCTATGTAGCATGGAAGCTTGGTGGAATAGCAAGCTAGCGTTAGCTAACTAACCAACCAGCCTGCTTCTAAATAAATACCTTTTAATTATCTGAACACTTTTTAACAGTCAGACTGAAACACTGGCGGTGAGCTCCAGGTCCTGCAGCCGCAGACGGACCGTCACCAGTGGAATTATTTTGTGTTTTTTTTTCTTTTTGTGACTTCAAATTCAGATCACATGTGTGAATATTTTTTACAAGTGCAAATTTTTGTTTTACAAGTGCAAATTTTAACATACAAGTTCAGATTTTTTGTTCTGCAAGTTCTCACATTGTATTCTACAAGCTCTCACGTTTTGCACCATATTTACCTTCATAGAAATACACTTCCTGTTTCCATGAAGAGAGGCTGCATAGCAGCTAGACTGAATAAGAAAAGCAGGTGTGTACCTCCCGGGGGGCACCTGGCTGGATGTAGGTGGCGCAGATATCCTTGGCCCTCCTCTGCAGGCTGAAGTTGTTGGACGAGTTTCTGTACTGCTCACAGGCCAGATAGAACTGCAGATTCTCCTCGCTGAACTCAGAGCGCAGGAATGCTCCAAACACCGAAACACCAACTGTGAGAGGAGGACAAGGAGGGGCTTAGCTCACCATGCAATACACAATATGTGTGTTACAAGAGGAGACACACACACACACACACACACACACACACACACACACACACACACACACACACACACACACACACACACACACACACACCTCAGGCCTTATAAGCACATCACAAACACATATGTATTGCCAGAAGCAGAGTTTACCCAGCTCATGTAAAGCCTTAGCACACCCACATTGGCTCTACTCCAGCTGCCTGCCTGCTAGGCTTCCACCCAGGGCTTGCTTGATGTCTGATACGGACTGATTTAGACAGAGGACGGCTTCAAACCGCTGACACCACACCTACAGCATGACACAGTTCACACACGGCAGCTGCAGTGGACAGCAAAAAAACGAAAATAATCTGTATTGTGATTCCTTTGCAACGATATTTGAAATTGATTCTTTTCCGTGGAAACAATATTTTTAATGGATTTTTGAAATTAAAGGTCCCATGGCATGAAGATTTCACTTTTTTAACATTGATATGCATTCCCCCAGCCTGCCTATGGTCCCCCGGTGGCTAGAAATGGTGTTAGGTGTAAACCGAGCCCTGGGTATCCTGCTCTGCCTTTGAGAAAATGAAAGCTCAGATGGGCCGATCTGGAATCTTCTCCTTATGAGGTCATAAGGAGCAAGGTTACCTCCCCTTTCTCTGCTTTGCCCGCCCAGAGAATTTGGCCCACCCATGAGAGCGAGAGAAAAGAGAGATCAGCTCATTGTGGGACTGGCTCTAGTGGCTGTAATTCTGCACCAAGGCTGAATTTTGGGAAAGAGACTTCAGATACAGTATTAGGGGACCACTAAGGTCTATATAAAAGAGACTTCAGATACAGTATTAGGGGACCACTAAGGTCTATATAAAAGAGACTTCAGATACAGTATTAGGGGACCACTAAGGTCTATATAAGAGAGACTTCAGATACAGTATTAGGGGACCACTAAGGTCTATATAAAAGAGACTTCAGATACAGTATTAGGGGACCACTAAGGTCTATATAAAAGAGACTTCAGATACAGTATTAGGGGACCACTAAGGTCTATATAAGAGAGACTTCAGATACAGTATTAGGGGACCACTAAGGTCTATATAAAAGAGACTTCAGATACAGTATTAGGGGACCACTAAGGTCTATATAAAAGAGACTTCAGATACAGTATTAGGGGACCACTAAGGTCTATATAAAAGAGACTTCAGATACAGTATTAGGGGACCACTAAGGTCTATATAAGAGAGACTTCAGATACAGTATTAGGGGACCACTAAGGTCTATATAAAAGAGACTTCAGATACAGTATTAGGGGACCACTAAGGTCTATATAAAAGAGACTTCAGATACAGTATTAGGGGACCACTAAGGTCTATATAAGAGAGACTTCAGATACAGTATTAGGGGGACCACTAAGGTCTATATAAAAGAGACTTCAGATACAGTATTAGGGGACCACTAAGGTCTATATAAAAGAGACTTCAGATACAGTATTAGGGGACCACTAAGGTCTATATAAAAGAGACTTCAGATACAGTATTAGGGGACCACTAAGGTCTATATAAGAGAGACTTCAGATACAGTATTAGGGGACCACTAAGGTCTATATAAAAGAGACTTCAGATACAGTATTAGGGGACCACTAAGGTCTATATAAAAGAGACTTCAGATACAGTATTAGGGGACCACTAAGGTCTATATAAAAGAGACTTTAGATACAGTATTAGGGGACCACTAAGGTCTATATAAAAGAGACTTTAGATACAGTATTAGGGGACCACTAAGGTCTATATAAAAGAGACTTCAGATACAGTATTAGGGGACCACTAAGGTCTATATAAAAGAGACTTCAGATACAGTATTAGGGACCACTAAGGTCTATATAAAAGAGACTTCAGATACAGTATTAGGGGACCACTAAGGTCTATATAAAAGAGACTTCAGATACAGTATTAGGGGACCACTAAGGTCTATATAAAAAAGACTTTAGATACAGTATTAGGGGACCACTAAGGTCTATATAAAAGAGACTTTAGATACAGTATTAGGGGACCACTAAGGTCTATATAAAAACATCCAAAGAGCCTCATGTCATGGGACCTTTAATGATTCATGTAAATATGTTCTGTTTCTATGGCACCGCCAACGGCGACTACATCATATCTGTTTCTAGCAAAACAGAACGAAAGCAGAAAAATTTTCTTCTTTACAAAGTCAATAAATGTCAGACTGACTGACATGTGATGTACAGTACATTCTTCTAAGAAAACTATTTTTTTTTCTATTTTTAGAAATGTCTCACAATATATTGTCTCTAGAAGTGTATTATTCAACTTTAGTTTTTATTAAATAAAGGAAAAGAAAATCGCAAAACTCAATATCTGGCATGATGTCAGGCTTTGTCCTGGAAATGTCCTTCCGTTGACCCAGACTAGATTACAGTCAATAGAAGCGACAGCTCATATGGGGCCAGCTACCTGCTGGCAGCAGATAAAGGTGTGGTTTTAGTGGTACGTCTGGGTAGCTCAGTTGGTAGAGCGCACACCCAGGTTTAATCCTCAACACAGCGGCCGCGGGTTCAATTCTGACCTGCGGCCCTTTGCTGCATGTCATTCCCCCACTCTTCCACCTTTCATGTCTTCAGCTGTCCTATAAATATAAAGGCCGAAAATGGCCAAAACAATAATCTTAAAATAAATAAATATAAATCTGGAATAATTTACATAAATCCTTGGTTGCTGCTCCTTTTTTATCATTATTGACAAAAATTAAATTACAGAAGTTGGCTACAATATTTCCAGGTACCCCCTGGCAACTGTAGAAGTACCCCCTGGGGTCCACGTACCCCTGGCTGGAAACCACAGGTAGCTAATACTTTATAAGCAGTGTTGTTTTTAGGTGGAAAAAAAAGGTGAGGCAACAACTACTCTGCACAGATGTAAGCAACAAATTGCACACTTTTTACAATTAGACATTACCTCACATTTCCCTCAGAGTTTTACACAGGTGTTTTTAATTAATGTTATACTGTAACACCTATACTAACCTCTGAATAAATGACGACAACAGTACTAATAGCCAATCAAATTGCATCAATTGGCATCAAACCTGTTCCTTCTGCTTTCCTTGCTGCAAAGGCTTTGGGGCATGCATATTGCCATTTTCCCATCTCAAATGCAAGACAAGTGCAATTAAAACACTGTGTTAAACTTTTTGATATTAATGATCGTCTTTTACATTCAAGCCATTGCCAAATAAGTTGTGCGATCACAGAAAGCTTGTACCATGTGCCGACAGTGTTGTCGTCATTACTTAGAATTCCTCATGGGGGTGGCAGAAACTACGAACTATAGCTTTAAAACTACTCTATCCAGTGATCTTAAATGGTAGAATAATAATAAAAAAGAAGCAGCAACCAAGGATTTATGTCAAATTATTTCAGACTTATATTTATTTCTAAGATGCTAAGTACCACTAAAACCACACCTTTATCTGCTGCCAGCAGGTAGCTGGCCCCATATGAGCAGTTGCTTCTATTAACTGTAAACTAGTCTGGGTCAACGGAAGGACATTTCCAGGACAAAACCCATTGCATTTTTTTCTCCCAGAATGCATCTGTGGTGTAGCTGGCAATGCAAGACTAACTGTATACGGACATTAAATCACACACTGTAGCATCCCAACAGCTCATTAGAGTCCAACCATTTGTGTAACTTCCCGAGACCGACATTCACATCCGCTACTTTCACAGTGTTTCCTCTATGTTGATTTTGAACACATCTTGTTCGGACAGATGTTCCCCCACTACTAAAAAAAACCCCGTCTTCCAGGAGAGTTTGCCATCCCGTTTGCTTCCATTCATTTCCTGAAATCAACTTGTAAAGACTTGAAAACTTGCTTAAACATAATTTCTGTTTTTATTGTGGTCAAAAGCCCCATTCAGACTCTATTATTACAAGAGAATGTGAGGCAATACTATATTACTCATGCGCCTCTCTTAGATGCATCGTTGTGTACAGCATTTTAGCCATTTAAATCACAGTATATGGTCTGTGAACAGACAACACATTCCCAGCTTACCACACATAAAGTCACTAAGAGGAGGCAGGCTCACATTACAGCATTACTTAAAGGGTAACTAACTTTTTTATTTCAACCTGGACCCTATGTTCCTATGTTTTTGTGTCTACGTGACTGATGGGAACAACAATCTTTGACATTGGTCGAGTATTAAGAGAGAAACAAGCTACATAGGACAATTGTCCAGCTTGTATTTACCTTCACAAAAAGTGCTTGTTTTGCCACTGACAGACTCAGATTAATATTCTAAGTGTCATATTGATTGTACAACTGCTTCCATCATTAATTAGAGTACATTCCGTCATGCACACTGTTTACACTCAGCTACTCCCCCTGGTGTCCAATCTCCATCTGAGCCCCCCGAACCCATTGATATGTCTATGATTTAGCGTACCTCGACCTCCAGGAGGTTTTCAGTAAAGATAGAGCCTCGTCATTTCCACCTCACCGTCCCTATGACTGCTCCATTGAGTTACTTAAAGATGCACCCCTACCTTCCAGCAAGCTCTATAACCTGTCCAAGCCAGAGAGAGAGGCCATGGAGAGTTACATCACAGACTCTTTAGCTGCAGGTCTCATCCATTGGGGGAGGGTTTTTCTTTGGGTCCTTGCATTGATTTCAGGGGCCTTAATAATATCACTGTAAAAAATAAGTATGCGCTGCCACTAATCGACTCCGCTTTTGGCCCCTTGCACCAGTCCAACAATCTTCTCCAAGCTAGCCTCCGCAACGCCTACCACCTTGTCAGGATAAAGGACGGAGACAAATGGAAAACCGCTTTAAACACCCCTCTTGGCCATTTTGAATATTTGGTTATGCCTTTTGGCCTGACCAACGCCCCTGCCGTTTTTCAAGCTCTCCTCAATTATGTTCTACGGGACATGCTAAACAGGTTTGTGTTTGTCTACCTAGAGCAGGGTTCGGCAACCTTTTTGATATGAAGTGCCCTTTTCAAAATTTCTTGTTTATTAGTGTGCCATGTCAACATTAAGTTTAATGATGACATCACATCAAAATGTAATATCCAGGGAATCTGTCATTTTATTCCATAGCAACATTTGATAACATTTATTTCTCATAATCAGGACCTTGTAATTATTATTATTGTATATTATTATGAGGATTATGGAAACATGGTTTTAATATGCAGCATCCTGATTGGTGGAAAATGGGCTGACAAAAATATCACTGTCAAAGAGCCTGAAGGGAAAAGTTGAGTGGAAAAGCCCAGCTTTAATGATGAATGGTATAAGCATGGGAATAAGCAGGTCCTGTATGCCTCATTTTCAATGAAATTATGCTATGGCAAAAATAATAACACAACCAGCATGATTATCAAGAATAAAGTACACGAACATAACGATTGCATCATTCACGTGCATATTAAGTAGCCACATGTATTTGTTTTGGTCTTATAATGCGTCCATATTTACCGCTCCAGCGGAGAGGATGGTTTCTTCAGCCAACTTAAGTTTATAAGAATTTGTCCAAATTTCAAGATTCCCTGCAAACTAAGAAAAATAGACTACAAACCGACAGCTTTTGTTTTAGCTTGTTTTGTAAAATTTTGTTATTTGCAGAGTAGAGCTGTGTTTGTGTAAAACAGCGCGGTGGACAAGAGTGAACTGAGCAGACTGAGCAGATTTCTACATGTTTATGCCGGTCTACACAGCTGAGTGCATTGATAAGTAGTGACTTTTAACTCACGAAGGTTTTAATGTAGCCTACTTACAGCAACAAGACTAGCATTAGTTCATCTGCCCGAGCGGCCGTTATCCTCTTTGTATTGTTCAGAGTCAGAGATATGAGTCAATCAAACTACCGTAAATAACAGGTCGCGCAACTGTGAACGTTGTAGTTTGGCATGCGGATGAGAGAGTGCTTCAGCATTTCAACCATGATTTCAACACATCAATAACTCTCTTGCACACATATTGCCAGCGTGCCATTGGTTAAGGTCCCGCGTTCCCATGGTGGCACGCGTGCCTAAGGTTGCCGACGCCTGACCTAGAGGATAGCTTGATATTTTCCAGAGACATGAATGAACACACACACACACACACACAGGTCCTCTGTGCTCCAGTGGGGACATTCTTCCAAGATTGCCTGCCACCTCATCGTACGGTCTCCCTTCTCCAGCAGCGTTTCTGGTGGCCGACCATGTCATCTGATACCAGAGAGTTTGTCTCCACCTGCCCAGTCTGTGCACGCAGCAAGTCCTCTCATCTGAGACCGGCTGGCCTACCCATCCCGCATCGCCCATGGTCCCACATCTCTGTGGATTTCGTGACTGGACTCCCACCATCGGAGGGTAATTCTGTTATTCTAACCATTGTGGACCGTTTTTCTAAGACTGTGCACTTTGTTCCTCTGTCCAAACTTCTGTCAGTGCTGGAGATGGCCAACCGTCTCGTCCAACATGTGTTTAGACTCCATGGCATCCCCCAGGACATCGTATCTGACGCAGTTTTTTTTCCAGGGTCTGGAAGGCTTTTTGTCAGGTGTTGGGGGCTTCAGCCAGTCTCTCATCGGGTTACCACCCGCAGACTAATGGTCAGACGGAGCGGGCCAACCAGGACCTTAAGTCGGCTCTCCGGTGTGTGTCTGCTTGCCATCCCGCCTCTTGGTCCACCCATCTGCCCTGGGTGGAATATGCCCACAACTCCCTTGTCTGCTCATCTACTGGAATGTCACCTTTTATGGCTTCTTGAGTTTTCAACCTCCCCTCTTCCCTGTCCAGGAGAATGAGATTGCTGTCCCCTCGGTTCAGGACCGACAGTGCCCGTCGGGTCTGGGTAGAGGCTAGGGAGACTCTCGTGGCAGTTTTTTTTGGATTTTAGACTTACGTGTTTTTTCCTCGCGCTCAGTGTCCAGCTTTCCCTGCGGTCTCCAGCTTCTGTGGATCTCCAGCTTGGACTGTTTCCTCCTCCTGCTGCGCCAGCCAGCCCTCGACTGTAGCCTCCTGTTCCCTTCCAGTATTAGAGACTTTTGCTAATAAACACCCTGTACTGCTCTCCTCTCTTGTCTCTGCAGAATAAAACATCAGATTTTATAAACTACATGTGTTTTGTGTGCAGAAATCTTAATGTGTAAAGTAACTAGTAACTAAAGCTGTAACAGATGAATGTAGTGGAGTAAAAAGTATAATATTTCTCTCTGAAATGTAGTTGAGTAGAAGTAGAAAGTGGCATGAAAAGAAAAGACTCAAGTAAAGTACAAGTACCTCAACATTTGGACTAAAGTACAATACTTGAGTAAATGTACTTAGTTACATTCTACCACTGCGCAGAAGTTATTGTAAACAAACATTGGGAATCATTCTATATGTACGGCTAATGATCCCCCTGCTGTCAAGGTACGTGGTTACTTCTTTAAGACACATTGGCTTGCCTGGCCCCACTCTACCATTTACCTATAAAGCTTTGCTGGCCTGGAATCACTGATAGTTTGATCAGAACCCAGCCCTGAGCAGCAGAAGAGATAGTCACACACTCATACTATCTACTGTTAGATATTCCATTTGAACGGGCTAACTCTTTAAGACCCCCGTTCAGGAGACAGTGCTGCACACAAGCCCAATATTTACACACCAACTAGGAAAAGGCCCCCCCAAAACTTGAAGGTCAAGCCTGTGAGGCAAAAGGGCTGGAAACCTCAAGACTGAGGTCGCGTTCAGATCATGAAACAGCGATTGTGCGATTTGCTGCAGTGTTGTGCGATGTTGGGGGTGTCACTGAAACAGACCATTTGCATGAAGCCCTGTTGTGTTCTTTAACACCCCAATGTAGCACAAGTAGACTTTATATTTCACAGTTATTGTTTTCCGTCAGATCGTTTATAGATCTCAACATTTCCGACCGCACTTGAAGGCAACTTCATTTCCCGGAGAAGGAGAGAACCGCTTCAAAACACACTGCGAGTCAGTTTGCTGGTTACATGACTGGCCACCACTGCGTGTAGTTGGGTTGCGTGTCACAAAAAGTTGAGTCGGTCTCAACTTCCCGCTGCAGGCTGCTGTGTTTGTTTTCCAGCTTCCCCCTGCAACCCCTACCGCCACCCCCCACTGCAGCCTAAACACACTACCCCAATTCAAAATGAATGGAAAGACCTGCATTTTCACTGCACCGTCTGAAGGCCAACGCAGTCAGTGTGAGCGATCGCTGACCCAGGGAAATCAAATAAAAGGCCCTACAAAGGCCGAACCTATGAACAGAGTGGCCATTCAGGTCAGACCGCAAGCTGCTAAGCTGACCAAGGGAGACAACACACCGGTGGAGAATTAGCATGTAGCCCACAAGGCCTAACCTGTGTCTCAAATGGCGCACCTCTGTCCTTACATATGCTGATTTGAGTGCACAGTGCGTTCACACTTACATAGTACGGCCAAATGCTGCTTTGCCCCTATCGCAATAAAATTGAATTGAATTACTGTATATCAGCTCTTCTAGGAACTGAGTGGACTGCTGAAAACCTCTACCTAAGCTGTATTACTCATCATGACTAGTAAACTGACTGTGACATGGTAGAGCCATGGAGTGCCCCAGAGCACTTTAACTCGAGCAAGCCTAAAGTCTCAGCAAGTTGTTTATCATACTGTGGTGAACTAAATGGAAACCTGTAGTTGTTTATTAGGTATGAAACACACATTCATGACTTGATACGCAATAATGTCAAGTACATCATTTGTAGTAAACATTCAGAAACACTGTAATCTCTATAGCGGACAAGTCACTGGAAACATTATGTGGCCTTCAAAATACCCTGTAGTGCTGTCTGTGTTACCAGATGGTTTTGTCAGGGCCTACACTGGCTTTGTTAATATTAGTGACAATGTGAGTATGTCATTAAATACTGGAGCGTACTGGAATACACCAAGACTGGTCTTTCATAGCCAGCCCTATTTCCATAGGTCTGGCTACACCACAGATGCATTCTGGGATAGGAGGGGAGAAAAAAAAACCGCTCTGGGTTGTTTGCATTTCTTTAAACCAATCACAATCGTCTTGGTGTGACAGTGGCTCTGCTAAAAATAAATGACTACCTGGTCAAACATCCTCTAGCTGGACAGACTTTTAGAAGGACTGTCGGGGCATGGATTTATAATATAATATAGTCTTGATGATAACTATCTGTTCTATTGGTAGAAGCAGCAGAGTCAGGGGAAGTGCTGCTCTTTTAGCTTTATTGCACAGCACTTAACCAGTAACGTAACCAGTGACGCAGGTCAGATGTCAACATCCCTGCAGCAACATGTGAGTTCAGATAAAAGCAAGAGGAACTTGAGGCAGAATTGACTTTTAGTTGCACTAACATTTTTCCAAGGCAGCAGTGGCCAGTCAGTTAAATGTCAGGGTGTAGAGTTCAGGTAAGAACCACAATAAAAAAGTACAAGAGGTAAAAGAAGAGCTATCCTCTAACATCAGTTAAAGGGTAATCTGTGGAGGTTTTATTGCTATGAAATGAAATGTATCATCATTAAGGCCTTATACAAGCACGTTGAATGCATTTCTTACCACACAAACAATTTGTAAAATGTTATTGTATGCTTTAAAGCAGTTCTTAACCTTTCTTTGGGCCAGCGCCCCCTATCCATAATCCAGGTCCCTTATCGCCCCCCCATCAAATAAGATGTAGGCTAGTTTCCCTGAATATTAATGATTAGGCCCTATTATTGTTATGATGATTATTATTGTTGTTACTATTGTTATAAAAAAAAAATCATAATTGAATGAAAAATGTTCAACGGCTATGTTCACAGACTTATTATGTTAATGTTTGATGGAGACTTTAAAGTTCATTTAAGATGATACTCTGACGTCCCATTCCCGTGAAGGCAGCACGGAGCTGACAGAAACACAGAAGAGAAGAAGAGTTCTGATCCAGCGTCTCGTCCAGTCTCAGTGCTGTAAACTGGAACAGACCCCTGCTTTCTGCAAGTAGTTTAAAGTGTAAACTCATATTGTTGTGAATCGTTGGTGTAAACTTGCCTTAAAACAAACGCCCCCCTTTCCAAAATATTGCTTCCAGCGCCCCCAATCATCCTCTGAACACCCCCTGGGGGGGGCAGTACCACCCCCAGACCAATAGTCAGCTCTCTCTCTCTCTCTCTCTCTCTCTCTCTCTCTCTCTCTCTCTCTAAATAAAACAAAAAAATAGTAATGGGAAAGAAAAGCAGGGGGGGGCCAAACACACTTTTGGTAATTTTGTGATCAGGCTCCCTTGGCACACTTGGGCACAAGGTGGGATCAGAAACAACGCATTGTGATAGAAGTGTATTATTCAACTTTAGAAGGAAAAGAAAATATTAATACTTAATACTATCAAATCACAATACTTCTAGAATTGCAATAAATGAAAATCGCAATACAAATCCAATGGGCAGCCATGTATCATGAAAGAATCAAATCAGGACAAAAGCCTTAACTTTGACCCCCTCTAATCACAGAACTATCACTCTCATGACGCATAACACTTTGAAAATCCTGCAGAGAGATTTTATCAGAGGAAACTTATTGTTGTCGGGGACATGAACAGAAATAGTTTTTAGCCGTGACCAGCTCGACCGGTTGTCAAGCATTTACCCACCCTTGGGCGGCCACAGTTTTCAACCTAGTAGTGTGAAATGTTGGTCGAGTGTTTGAGAGGTTGTGCACTGAAGTCTCTCTCTCTCTCTCTCTCTCTCTCTCTCTCTCTCTCTCTCTCTCTCTCTCTCTCTCTCTCTCTCTCTCTCTCTCTCTCTCTCTCTCTCTCTCTCTCTCTCTCTCAAACAGTAATTTTAGCATTGTAAAATACACTTCATTCAAAGTCGATGGAAACAAAATTGCCGATGCACATTTGCCTCACAGGGTTACATTAC